>NW_015115142.1:145238-146459 GCF_001443285.1 Poecilia latipinna | reverse complement strand
CTTTTTTGATTGAGTCTCTTTTTTGATTGAAACTTTTTTATTTTTGGTTGAACTCGTTTTCTTGCTTATACAACTTTATTTGCTTTGGGGAAGCTTACATGAACATTCTGGGCGGGGCTTAAGGACGAGCGATGTAAGACGTGTTCCGATTGGTTAGCGCTGACTAAAGCGGATGACTCCCTGAGATCTCAGAACTCCGTCCCGAACTGCAGGGCTTCGGTGACGGGACACAGAATGTGATGGTAAGTAATCTTCACAAAATTACACCGTTTAGCAGCTTCTAAAGTGTCCACCCTGTTTCAAAGAAGAAATCTTACTCAACTTATGACGACAGTCACATATTTTGTCTGCCGTGATCCCCGGTAGCATATTGTGCTAGCTAATGTTAGCACTAGGTAAAGTTCATAAACTAGGCTTGTGTAATATTCGTTAACCAGCGCACCTCTGTCGAGTGGCATTAACTGAACAGTTTTTTCATAACAGATTTAATTTTAGTCACCCTCAAAAAGTTAAGATTTTATTTGTTTGAATTTTTTTTTTTTTTGATTGAATACTAATTTTTTTGTTTGACATGATTTATTTATTTATTTATTATTTTTTTGATTGAATAATTGTGAAACAAATCTAACTCCAGGTTGATCCAAAGCATTTATCTCTACTCTTCCAAGGTCAGAAGTCCCTATAGAAAAAGTATGTTTTCTATATGTTCTCTTAACAATACAAGGCTCATTCAGCAGTGTGCACATGTGCAGATAATAGTTGCAAAATGTGACAGATTTAAATTAATTTCATACTTGTCTCCCTTTAGCTGCTTAAATTGCTGTGTAAACTTTGACCCATTTTCTTTCAACAAAGAAAATGGGTCCACCCATTTTCTTTGTTGAAAATGGGTGGACCCATTTTCGTTGATGTTCTCTTATGTATCCATGTTCTAACAAACTCAGGCGTTCAACTTTGCTCTTATACAAAAGAGTGAATTCTGTGATTTGCCAGCATGATAGGCCCCAAGAATTGTAAATTAAACATTGAGACCAACAAGATATCTTACAAGGAGCAGGTTGATAACAGCATATTTATACTCTTTACGAAATAATAGATTTTATTTGAACAACATTAAAGAGCAATAAAACGCACTTTAGATGCCACAGAACCTCTCGCTGATCTCCCACAGCTTCTTTGAGGCGGCATCGTCCCTAGCCTTGGCGAAGACGTTTCTCACGG
>NW_015115142.1:136597-142511 GCF_001443285.1 Poecilia latipinna | reverse complement strand
AAAGTATGTTTTCTATATGTTCTCTTAACAATACAAGGCTCATTCAGCAGTGTGCACATGTGCAGATAATAGTTGCAAAATGTGACAGATTTAAATTAATTTCATACTTGTCTCCCTTTAGCTGCTTAAATTGCTGTGTAAACTTTGACCCATTTTCTTTCAACAAAGAAAATGGGTCCACCCATTTTCTTTGTTGAAAATGGGTGGACCCATTTTCGTTGATGTTCTCTTATGTATCCATGTTCTAACAAACTCAGGCGTTCAACTTTGCTCTTATACAAAAGAGTGAATTCTGTGATTTGCCAGCATGATAGGCCCCAAGAATTGTAAATTAAACATTGAGACCAACAAGATATCTTACAAGGAGCAGGTTGATAACAGCATATTTATACTCTTTACGAAATAATAGATTTTATTTGAACAACATTAAAGAGCAATAAAACGCACTTTAGATGCCACAGAACCTCTCGCTGATCTCCCACAGCTTCTTTGAGGCGGCATCGTCCCTGGCTTTGGCGAAGACGTTTCTCACGGTGCAGTTGGAGAAGTAGCGCCCACTGAGGTGTTCGATGCCCTCCTGCAGGGCGCAGTGCAGCGTAGTTTGGCTTCCCTGGAGCGGGGTCTTCATGAAAAATATTCCAAGGTTCGATAGAATCATCTGAGAGGCCGCGTCTGTGTTCCTGGCCAGCTCAGTCTTGACGCCCCCTATGAGAACACAAAGTCTTTTGTGGTTACCTGGTCTTTCAAAGTAAACAACCGAGGCTCTTCTTTGTTAATTCCTGTGTGGCTAGAAGTTGTATGGTCATGTTGTACAGTATGTAATTTGAAGCACTTTTGTTTCTTAGTACTGGACAGCAGTGGAAATCATTCAAGTAAGAAAGAAACGATTAACTTGAGGTCAGACAAAATCTGCAAAATCAACAACATGGCTTGTTTGGAAGGATTGCCAAAATGACAGCTATAGCAACATTCGATGACTTTTCCAATTCATTGCCACAACTTTAAAACAGTCGAGTTGGGGAAGTAGGTACATTGGTAAGCTGATATTATTATTCTGAATGAGTTTATCTGCATTCCACATCCTCGTCCACAAGCCAGGACATGACTCGTGGACGTGTGTGATTTTCTTTTAGATTTAGTTTAGATTCCCCTTTTTTTTTATTCCTCGACTTGCTCCAATGCTGCCAAATGAATTCCCTTTTCAGCTTTCTAGACTGACAGAGTTCAACACCGACTGACATTTGGAATTATTCACTTTATTCACTTTGACAGAAACCTCGGTTCCGAAAATAAAAAAGTCCTGAGAGTTCAACTTAGTTTCAATAGACTGAAAAACATTCTCAGCCAAAGTTTGAGGAGATTTTAGTCTGGCCTGGATGTTTTTCTTGGAGGAAAAACGATTCTTTCCTATAACTTTATTTATTATACGTGAAAATTACAGGAGACTGTTGTTACATGTTGAACACAATTTCTGAAGCTCCTTCAATGTTGCTTTCGAAATCTTGGCAATCTCACTGACCAGTTTCTATCTCATCCTTTTATTAATCTTTAATATTTTTCCATAACGAGGATTAAGTTGTTGAAGTGTTGGCACCGGTCGGACAAAAACTTCAAAATCGTAAGATGCGCTCCCCCGGTAGTATCCATGTACACTAAGCACTTCTTACTCTTCTTTTATGGCGGTTGGCAAAACACTGAGCACGCTCTGTGTTATGTGCCGTCTATTGCGCATGCGGGACACTTTCAAAGTTGTTTGCAGTTTACACCGGAGATCACATACAAGTTGCATATATTTTGAAGTGTGAACGACCACGCCAAAACAATCACATTCCACAAAATATCGGATTTGGGTCACTTCAGTCTGCAGTGCAAACATAGCCTTTGAGATCCACCATTTGTTGTAAACACAATCCACTTGCATTGGTTCTTACCTGGATGGATGGAGTAGCAAGTGACCTTGGTTCCCTTCAGTCTCTTGGCGAGCTCGTGAGTGAAGAGAACGTTGCACAGCTTACTGTCGCTGTAAATTCTGATGCCATCCAAAATAGACGTCCCTTTCCGCAGATCTTTGTGTGTGTTCAGACAGTCAAAGTCGATACTTCCCACATTGTGCATTGTAGATGACACGTTTAACACCCTGCTTGGTCCGCACTCCTTTAGCCGGTCCAGTAACAAGTTGGTTAATAGGAAGTGACCGAGATGATTGACGCCAAACGTCATCCCGAACCCGTCCTCTGTTCGGTCAAATATGTGGAGACCTATCAATCAAACAAATTTTATTGTATAGCACCTTTCTGCAACAAGTCATTTCAAAGTGCTTTATGTCATAAAAACACAAAAATACAAAGTCATAGAACACACAGTCAACAACATTACATTTTGCCATTATTGCACATTTGATTATTCATTAATGTTTCAATGATTACGTTTAAAAGCAACTCTAACCAGGTGGGTTTTTAGTATAGATTTATAGGAAGTCAGTGTTTCAGCTGTTTTGCAGTTTTCTGGAAGTTTGTTCCAGATTTGTGGTACATAGAAGCTGAATGCTGTTGTCATTTGGTTCTGGTTCTGGGGATGCAGAGTAAACCAGAACCAGAAGATCTGAGGGGTCTGGAAGGTTGATACAACAGCAGCAGATCTTTAATGTATTGTGGAGCTAAGCCAGAGGTGGGCAATCCTGGTCCTCGAGGGCCGGTGTCCTGCAACTCTGAGAGGTCTCCATGGTCCAACACATTTGAATCCAACAGCTGAATCACCTCCTAAGTGCAGTCTAGTTCTCCAGAGTCCTGCTAACGACCTCATTATTTGACTCAAGTGTGTTGAAGTAGAGACACACCTAAAAGTTGCAGGAGCCCGCCCCTCGAGGCCTGGAGTTGCCCACCCCTGTGCTAAGCCGTTCAGTGATTTATAAACTAACAGTATTTTATAGTCTATTCTCTGAGCTACAGGGAGCCAGTGTAGGAACTGTAGAACTGGTGTTATGTGCTCCATCTTAATGGTTTTAGTCAGAACGTGAGCAGCAGCGTTCTGGATCAGCTGCAGCTGTTTTAATTAGTTGGACAGACCTGTTAAGACGCTGTTGCAGTAATCAATGTGACTAAAGATTAACACATCATGGATGAGTTTTTCTAGATTTTGCAGAGACATTAGTCCTCTAATCCTGGAGATGTTCTTCTGATGATAGAAGACCAACTTTGTGACTGTCTTAATGTGGCCCAGGTTTCGGGCCTGATTGCTGGTCATCAATTGTAATACCTGAAGCTGTGCATTGGTTCTAGTTCGCTCCTCTTTAGGTCCAAAAATAATATCTTCAGTTTTGTTTCTGTTCAGCTGGAGAAAGTTTTGGCCCATCCACACCTTTATCTGATCTAAGCATCTGTTCAGTGATTGGATGGGTTCAGAGTCACCTGGTGACATCGTGATGTAGAGCTGTGTATCATGCGCCTAGGACAAACCACATTGATATTTAATATCAGTTCCCATTTTTCAATAGAACCAAACAAAGTAACATTTAATTATGAAACAGAGGGACGGGAATACATGTTTTTCTCTTAAAGATAAGACATTTCTGTGGATCGTTGCAGGTCCTCCAGGATTACCGCAGGTCTCTTGGATACTTCTATATGAGATTAATTTATTTACTTCATTGATAATTTACTAAAGATTGCATTTATTTTTTTACTCTGCTGTACAGCTAGATGTCCCAAAATACCCCAAAATATAATTACATACAGTATAAAAGTCTTCTTTCATACACCATATAGATATTGACAGAGTTGGGTAGTAACTTCTTACATTTACTTTGAAAAAAATTTACTTTTGGAAATATTTTTACTACATTGTACTTTTTACTTGTGTAATTTTATTATGAAGTATTTCTACTCTTGCGTTACCAAATTTCTGGATTTTCTGCCCATGGAATGAAAAACAAACATGTTTTAACCAAAAATTCACCAGACACAGACACACGCCTGCAGTTTTTGTTAGTTTCATAACTTTTGTAAGTTTTATGAATACGTTTAACCTTTACTTGAATAAAAATATGTTGAAGTGGTGCTACTTTTTCTTGTGTACAATTTTTGCTTGCTCTACCCAGCTCTGGATATTGACATATCAACTGTGAATTTGTGACACAGTGCATATAAAGTATAGGGTTTACTGATGGTTTTGCTGAAATTGCAACATGCTGAGGCGAGAACTCCTACCTGCATTGTTGATCAGGATGTCCAGTCTGGGTTCTGTCTTCAGGAAGTTCTCTGCAAAGCTGCGGACCGACTTAAAACTAGCCAGATCCAGCTGCATGAACACCACCTGATTACTGCCACTCTCCTGAAACAGACATTGACAAGTCAGCTAATATTTGGCAACAACTGTTACTTCTCTGCCTACATGCCAGAGAGAGAGAGAGAGAGAGAGAGTTTAGCTTGGCCTTCATGCTTTGGTTAGAAAGTGAAAGTTTCCTCTCTTGGCAGTTTAACTTGTGTTGCAACCTTCTGTTTGTACAGGAATGAATTTTCACAAACAGCAGCAAGAGCCTTAGGCTACGTGACAACATCTATGTGTTTTTGAAGTCTTCCTTTACGATCCTGTGGTTCGCTTGCAGGGTGAATTTGCTTAAATGGGCTGATTAGGCCATGTAGGATTGAATAATTTTGAATAGACTCCTCTATTTTCTGTTCAGGGAAATGACTGATTTGAACTTATTTTGAGTCTAAAGACCCAATTCAACTTTAAATCTCACCATAGTGTTCATGTCACTTAGTCACCAAGTTAAATGTCTGAGCTTTAAACAGGGGAAACCTCCTTTAAAGTGATGAGTCATGATCTAACCACATTACATAAATCAATATGCCCTTTTTATATGAGAATATCTGGGTGTCCTTATGTATTCCTCCCTAGAGGAAATGTATTTTATAAAACCTTTTAAATGAATGTTTTAAAAACTTTCTGCCAAAATAAAATCAAAATTTTGAAATCAATCTAAGAAAATTTGCTAGATTTTTTTTCTAACACATTTCAAAGTCTTGAGTCTCAAACTCAAGACTTTTAGTTGTTTGTTTTTTTTAAGAAAATATGTCATGGTCTCAATCTCAGACTTCTTTTTAGCATAAATTTACTACAGTTTATCTACATCGGCCGTAATACGCTGTTGTACAAACCTTTACTAAAGTCACTCTCCCTCTATTTTCAGTCTAATCCTGCCTCATTGTTCAGCTTCATGCTGCTTTTCTTCCAAGCTTTCCTGAGAAACAAAGACATGACCAGCAGACTCTCACCCTCTTGACGTCCTGCAGAGCAGCTTCTCCTCTCTGCTTGCTGCGACAGGCCAGGATCACTCTGGCTCCTCTTTTAGCCAGCTCTATGGCCGTGGTCTTCCCTATGCCAGTGTTGCTGCCTGCAGGTGGAAAGGGGTCAAAAACCTAAAGCACATCATTGCTACAAAGCAGAAACTTTACCTACCTGTAACTATCACCGTTTTCCCATGCAGCTTTGCATTGCTCTTGCAGCTCTTTCCTATTACCACAACTTGACGGAAAATATAAGCGAGGACGACGAGTCCCAGCACCAGGAGGATGTAGAACATTGTTCCTGCCTTTGAGCTACACTGAGGAAGTAGTGAGAGCCGATGCAGGGTTCACTCGCTCTTATTCCAGCAAACAGCCACTTCCTGAAGGGGCTGGACTCAGGAAGAGTCAGACCCCTTAATCAGATTGCAGCAAAGAACAAAACCGGAAATTCTTAAGAGTTGGGCCGGCCCACGTAGCTGCTTGTTGACAGATCCAACAGGCCTGATATTCATAATGCCGGGTGTGTTTTGTTGAGTCATTCCAGAACAATATAGTTGAACTCTGCTCCAGTGGTCTGAGAATATAAAAAAATGTAGGGCTGAAACGATTCCTCGAATGATTCGAGT
>NW_015115142.1:130023-132980 GCF_001443285.1 Poecilia latipinna | reverse complement strand
CTTTCCTGAGAAACAAAGACATGACCAGCAGACTCTCACCCTCTTGACGTCCTGCAGAGCAGCTTCTCCTCTCTGCTTGCTGCGACAGGCCAGGATCACTCTGGCTCTTCTTTTAGCCAGCTCTATGGCCGTGGTCTTCCCTATGCCAGTGTTGCTGCCTGCAGGTGGAAAGAGGTCAAAAACCTAAAGCACATCATTGCTACAAAGCAGAAACTTTACCTACCTGTAACTATCACCGTTTTCCCATGCAGCTTTGCATTGCTCTTGCAGCTCTTTCCTATTACCACAACTTGACGGAAAATATAAGCGAGGACGACGAGTCCCAGCACCAGGAGGATGTAGAACATTGTTCCTGCCTTTGAGCTACACTGAGGAAGTAGTGAGAGCCGATGCAGGGTTCACTCGCTCTTATTCCAGCAAACAGCCTCTTCCTGAAGGGGCTGGACTCAGGAAGAGTCACACCCCTTAATCAGATTGCAGCAGAGAACAAAACCGGAAATTCTTAAGAGTTGGGCCGGCCCACGTAGCTGCTTGTTGACAGATCCAACAGGCCTGATATTCATAATGCCGGGTGTGTTTTGTTGAGTCATTCCAGAACAATATAGTTGAACTCTGCTCCAGTGGTCTGAGAATATAAAAAATGCCAACACTGGAAGAAGCTGGGAGTAAAATTACAGCAATATTTAATTCTATTGTCATAATATTCAAGTGTTTCTTTTTATTTATTTATTTTTTGCTCCAAGCCAAAGCATAGAATAAAATTCTCATCAGTGACACAAAGTTCACATTTGAAGGAGATAAAAATAGTTACTACTTATCTTTGGTGAACTGCCATTAAATCAATCAGGATCAACAGTCAATGTCTGAATGTGGGACAAAAGTTTTCACACCCCTTGAATTTTTTCACATTTTACTTTAGAAGAATTTCAAATGTCAGCATTTTTTTTAAAGGCTTTGTTGGCTCTAGTGGCCTTTATTTGATAGTAGTTTGACAGGAAGTGGAGGCAACGAGAGAGAGGAGACATGTGGCAAATGTCGCCAGGCTGGGAATCGAGCCTGCGACCACCGCTATGAGAACTAAGGCCTCATTACGTGGGTCGTGCTTTGCCCCTGCACCACCACAGCACGCCCAAATGTCTGCATTTTTGATTAGAACTCTGAGACAGACCAACACAAATCCATAAGTGTGAAGTGGAAGAAAAATTATGAATATTTTTTATTTATTTTTTTTATATACATTTTTTTTTTTCACTGCAAAACTTGCATCAAGTTTTTAGGGAAATCGCTCCAACTGACTATCCCTTATGTGTGCGAGGACTGAGGCAAATGATACAAGTTTTACATGTGTGAGGTCGGTTGGACCCCATTTCTAAACACAAGGGTTAAGTATGTCTTGTTTTTTATCTGTATTTTATTTGGTATTTTACTGCCAATTTTATTGTATTTTTTTATTGAACTGAAAACGAGTTATTGTGACAACGGCTTTCTTATCAACTTATGGTGAAGTGCATTGATTCAGTAGAGTGCTGTATTATTACAGAGATATTTTTTTTCTTATTTTTATATATAAACTCTTCCTGTTTTGTGTTTAAAGATGCATCCACACGAGTGGTTGGTTGATGCATAGTTGTTTATATTATTGCAAATTCACTTTCGAGAGGAGAGACTAAATGTACAAATTATAAAATTTTGTAAAAATTTTGTAAATTGTAAAACTATTTTTACAGATGAAAAAAGAAACTGAAAATTATGTGCAAAAGTATTCAGCCCCATTTTCTCAGAGTGCAACCAGTTGCCGTTAGAAGTTGCCTGATGGCTGCTAATACTTTTGCAAGCCTGTTAAATTGCACACCGCTTGGTGTTGGTCTTTCACATTAAATTCTTACAAAACATATTTATGGTTGTAATTGTGACAAAATATGGAAAAGTTCTTGAAAACTTTTCCAAGCCACTGTAAGATTTTTTTTCTTCTTTAAACTGTAAATGAATGGAATAAACAAATAATAATAAAAATTATATAAATGCCAGAATAGTGGAGATAATGGTTACTACTGAGATGATCTAATCTGATTACATGGACATGAGTCTATTGTGAATGACGGCGCTAATTTTAGCTTGTTTAACAGTTCATTATTAAAGTTATCTAATGTCCTAATAGAAGAAACAAGCTTGTGTCTCTCAGCTTAAAGAATTTGTTGCTGGTTGTTGGCAGTGTTGTGCAATCTTCAATAAGTAGCATAAAGGTTAGTTTGCTCATTGGTGAACCATGAACATGGTAATAATTCATGTTCATGGCTGAACTACGTGCATGACGATAATTAATTAGCTGAACTGTGTACACAGTGCTAATTCATGTTCATGAGTTGAAAAGCAGCTAAAACGAGAATCCCCAGTTTATCCTAAACATATGAAACGCAGTTCGACCTCTTCATTTACCCGATCACATCTGCTGCTTCGACATTTTCAAATTTCTGATCAATACCAGATTATTTACAGCTTTTTAGCATTGATTATCTCTGTTGATGTGCTCTCTAGCCTAACATGGAGAATTTTTAAAAAACTTTTATTAGTTTTTGTTATCGGGAATCAGGTTTATGGGTCCACATTGTCAGCACTCTTAACCTGTACCCAGATAAAATGAGAACCACATCTATGCCCTCATTCATACCAAAGATAATGACAAATGCAGCAATGACTGAAGGACTTTTTTCTAGTTTCCCACAATGCACTTTCCTCCACTGTGCCGTGTCATGTTTGAAGATAAATTGGCGCACCTGAGCTGATAACAATAGCTGTGTTTATTTAGGCAGGTACGAGGATAATGGTTCAACTTTGCTCTGTTGTTTTTGTCACATCAGCTTTTAGTCCGTCATCTTAAAGGATGAGAACGGCAGGTCTTGGTCTGGAACATAAACCAGTAATAACCCAGCTGCAGCGTTTTCTGATTTTCCTTTTAA
>NW_015115142.1:123653-125006 GCF_001443285.1 Poecilia latipinna | reverse complement strand
TTAGATTGTTTGCAGTTCACAATAAAGATCATTTACAAATCACATATATTTTGAAATATGAACGACCACGCCAAACAAAATTCCACAAAATATTGAATTTGGGTCACTTCAGTCTGGAGTGTGAATGTAGTCTTTGAGATCCACCGTTTGTGGTAAACACAACCCGCTTGCATTGGTTCTTACCTGGATGGAGGGAGTAGCAAGTGACCTTGGTTCCCTTCAGTCTCTTGGCGAGCTCGTGAGTGAAGAGAACGTTGCACAGCTTACTGTCGCCATAGATTCCGAAGCTGTCCAACATAGACGTCCCTTTCCGCAGAGCTTTGTGCGTGTTCAGACAATCAAAGTCGATACTTCCCCAGTTGTGCGCCGTAGACGACACATTCACCACCCTGCTTGGTCCGCACTCCTTTAGCCGGTCCAGTAACAAGTTGGTTAATAGGAAGTGACCGAGATGATTGACGCCAAACATCATCCCGAACCCGTCCTCTGTTCGGCCCATCATGTAGAGACCTACGACAAACCACGTTGATATGTAATATCAGTTCCCATTTTTCGATAGAACCAAACAAAGTAATGCATAATTATGAAACAGAGGGATGGGAATACACGGTTTTAAAATTTTCTTAGATAAAAAATCTCAACTATGCTGTGGATTTATGTTCAGCTCCTTCTTCCTTTGTTCTCTGTGATGTCCATGTTGCTTGTGGCACATTTGAAATGATACTTTTTATGGCCTGTTTTTATTTATTTTTTTAATAATTCCACTGTTTTGCTACTTTTCCATTTGGGTCAGATTTGTTGTACGCATAACACAAAATTTGTGTGGACCCTTGCAGGTCCTCCTGGATTACCACAGGTCTCTTGGATACTTCCATCAAAGAAGAATTTACTTCAATTATAATTTACTAATTACTGCATTTATTCTTTACTCTGCTGTGCGCCTATATGTCCCAAAATACATCTAGGTGTACAGACACACACAGACACATAGACACACACCTGCAGCTTCTGTTGGTTTCATAAGATTTATATTCAAAAAAATGATAATGCCTTACTTTATTTTTTGTTACTTATATAACATTTTGGTCCTTATATAAGCAGAAATTCCACCTAACTTCATAGTTTGGTTCCTTCCTTCTGATGATGCAATTTTAAAATATTCAAGGATTGATAATTTGATCAGTTACTCAGTAACTAAACTTTAACAAATACATTTTACCTTTACTTGAGCTAAAAATATGTTGCTACAAATTTCTCGTGCTCTACCCAGCTCTGGATATTGACATATCAACTGTGAATTTGTGACACAGTGCATATAAAGTATAGGGTTTACTGATGGTTTTGCTGAAATTG
>NW_015115142.1:115899-117557 GCF_001443285.1 Poecilia latipinna | reverse complement strand
TTTTGTCACATCAGCTTTTAGTCCGTCATCTTAAAGGATGAGAACGGCAGGTCTTGGTCTGGAACATAAACCAGTAATAACCCAGCTGCAGCGTTTTCTGATTTTCCTTTTAACTCTTGAGTTCCAGTTTCTCTTTATTAGTGTGAACGCTCCACAGCTACCAAACTGCTACAATGTGAATTTCTTCTTTGGTTGCGCCAACCTTTGTATTCATATTCATAACCACAGTGCCATTAGCACACCTTATATTATCGTCTCAGATATTTTTTGACCAACATTTTTTGTACTTTAAGGATTTTTTGTTCTTACAATCAGTTTTCTGTGTTGCCTGAATGTGGGGTGGGAGGCTTATGTTGGGCTTTGCTGACTAAATTGAATCAAAATGACAAATGGTGAATATACAACAATCAGTACAGTTCACTAACGGTACCAAAACAAAATTTAAATTTTTTCTCTCTGTGGGCTGCCATCTTATGGGTGGAGTGTTTTGAGTGTCCCACTGAAGCCAGGATCCAATTTGCCATGGAGTACCCCTGGCTGACCCCTGGCTGACCCCTGGTTGACCTCTGGTTGCTCCCCCATGGCAAACAGGCTTATAGGTGAGGAATCAGACTAAAAGCAGCAAAAAGAAACAAACAGACCAAGTGCTCCCTGGTGAGCAGATAAGGCAGAAGGCTCCTGATCTAGTTTTGACATGAAACTCAAAAAATACTTTATGTATTTGTACCGTTATTGAAGAGACGAGCATGACTTTTTGAAAAGTGACATTTTCATTCTGAGGGTGATGGCGAGCTACACTGGGTGAGATCCACATTGCATTGTTTATGTGGCAGCCATGTTGTCTTCCCTTATTGTGTCCAACTGAAGTGTTATCATCATAATGTGAAGAGATTTGTGGTTGATTCAGAACAAAGATGGGTTTAAGCAGATAAAGGCATAATGAGGAAGGTTTCTGTTAGACAAATTCATCGGATTAAGACAGCAGCTGTAAAAATGCCCTTAAAAAGCAGTAAAAAGTTATTTGAAGCTGCTGGTGCCTCTGGAACCTCAAGGTGGAGGAACCTCCAGAGGCTTGTTGTGCATGAACCTATTATTCAGCCACCCCTAACCAGGCTCACAAGCAGAAACTGTCGCAGTGGGCCCAGCCGTACATGAAGATTAATTTTCAAACAGACTTGTTCACTGATGACTGCTGCGCAACCCTGGATGGTCCAGATGGACACAGTAGTGGATTGGTGGTGGATGGCCACCACATCCCAACACGGCTGTGACGTCAGCAAGGAGGTGGTGGAGTCATGTTTTGGGCCGAAATCCAATTTTTGGGGAGAGAGCTGGTCGAGCCCTTCAGGGTCCCAGAAGGTGTGAAAATGACCTCAGCAAAGTATATGGACTTTCTAACTGATCACTTTCTTTCATGGTTCAAAAACAAGAGCTGTACCTTCATAAAGATGCATTGCCATTGCCATGCATCTCCATGCTGCAAGGAATACCACTGTGTCATTCCTTGCTGCAAGACACAGGAATGCTGCAAGGAATTCCTGTGTGCCCCTTTTATAGGCATAAAAGCGGAGAAACTCATGCTGTGGTCACCATCCACAGGTTGATTTATAACTTTTATTTTTACTCTTCCAGGATAAGTAACTTTAAGGGACCTGATG
>NW_015115142.1:109601-113447 GCF_001443285.1 Poecilia latipinna | reverse complement strand
GTCACTTTGGAGAAATATCACCATTTTATAGTAACTACAGGTTATATTTAGACTATCTCCTCTTATTAGAAACAAAAGACAAAATCGGCTTCATGGCTCTAAATTTATTGGGTTAACAGGTAAAACTTTGAAAATTGTCAAAACTTTCCCCAGAAAAACTGCAAGTCTTTATAATTTACATTTACAACTGTAACTCTTAAATTTACATACAATTTAGCTTGATGTACTTAAATAACGAAATAACTGTAATGTACATTTCCACCACTAAACCTGCACCTTCATAACCTTTGTGACGGCCCCTCATTAATACAGGTACATATTATTCATCAGGCATATAAAAAACATAAATGGAGAAATGTAGAATCAAAGCTTTGTGCCATTAGCTTTTCGAGTTTCCAAAGGAACTAATCTTCAGAAACATTCCCATTGGTAAAAGCTGAAAATATATAATGTCTTTTAGTACAATGGCTTCTAATAAGCCAGTCAAACATCAATGGATGATCCCATTAGCTGCCCATATAAAGGCTATATAGCCAAAAGACTATAGAGTCGCTGGATTATGATGTCAGAAATGTCATTTATTTACACTCTAGTTAAAATTCCACATGTGGATCATGAGTTATGTAATATCTAAATCAAGTCAATTCCCTTCCTCTTTTTACAATATCTGGAAAGTTAAAGAAAAGTCACATGAAAGTGTCAACTTTGGTCTCGGTTTCAATTTTTACAAACAGATTGAAGTTAACATCACGAGTGGCTCTTATTTAAAACAAACTACTTTAGTAAAACACTCTTCAGAGGTCACAGAATCTCTCGCTGATCTCCCACAGCTTCTTTGCAGTCACCGGATCCTTGGCCTTGGCCAGTACTTCTCTGGCGGTGCAGTTGGAGAAGTGGCGCCCGCTGAGGTGTTCGATGCCCTCCTGCAGGGCACAGTGCAGCGTGGTCTGGCTTCCCTGGAGAGGGGTCTTCATGAAAAATCTTAAAACGTTCAATGCGATTAGTTGAAAAATCGGGCTCGTGTTCCTGATGATGTCAGTCTTGATGACTCCTGCAAGAAGATAAAAAAAAAATGTTTTCCTTGCAGCACAAAATTAAATAAGCTAGTGGAAAACAGTTTTAGCCATGCATAGTCAAGTCAAGGTGCTAGTAGAAAAGACTCGTTCTTTGTCTGAATATCATCCTGGGGCCAACGACCTCTGCAAAATGATTACAATGAAAACTCACAGCCACTTATTTTATAAGTTTACCAAGAAATGTCAACAATATTGTTTCAGTGGGTGGCCATTTTATTTCTGTTTAAACATGGGGTAATCTAATTAATCTAAAAAAAAAAAAATTACGTATTTGGAACATTTGTTTATATGCGTTCTATGAGAAGACTGTGTATTTTTTATGTCTGCAACATTGCAGAGTAGCTTCTATGATTTCGAACCCTTTATTTTTCAGAGAACTGCTCACAAATGAAAAAATAATGAAGGGAATAGACAATGTTCCCAAAGAGAAACAGCAGAACTTGGGGTCAGACCACACAATAAACAAAGAAAACTGCAAAAACAATAGAATCCATATCTACAAGGCGAAAGGAGAAATACAAACATTACAATTCCTGTTAGGGACAGCCGGATCAGGTTTGAACAAACATGACATGTATGTTTTCCATTTCCAAAGTTGTTTGCATCAGGTTAACCTCAAGACCTGAAGGGCCACAGGATCAAAGTGATCAATAAAAGTCTTTAAATTCACTGAACTTTTGAGTGATGTACCTTGCCACTCACTTTCTTGTTCGTACATTTTCATTAGTCTTTGTCAAATACTTGTGCTTGTCAGTGGATTAAACAAGAAACCACAACTATGTAGCTTACCTGGATGGAGGGAGTAGCAAGTGACCTTGGTTCCCTTCAGTCTCTTGGCAAGTTCGTAGGTGAAGAGAACGTTGCACAGCTTACTGTCTGCATAAACTCTTTGGCCAGCCACAAACGACGTCCCAATCCTTAGATCTTTGTGGGTGTTCAGGCAGTCAAAATCTACTGTTCCCCAATTGTGCGCTCCAGATGACACATTCACTACTCTGCTCGGTCCGCACTCCTTCAGTCGGTCCAGCAACAGGTTAGTCAGCAGGAAATGACCGAGATGGTTGACACCAAACGTCATCCCGAACCCGTCCTCGGTTCGACCAAATATGAACAGACCTAGAACGAAACACAGACAATCCTTGTCACCCAAGGTATGGGTGAAAGTTGACAGTGTTTAAGGCCCCGACAGAGTGCAAAGTGCCGAAACTGGCTCTCATTGATGTAGAGGTGTGATGAAAACTGCGTCATTTTGTTCAGAACACCATCGACCTGCCAAAACTCGACTCCAGACTGGTTCGAATTATTTTCGACAGAGCTCTGTGCAATGTTTTGTGTGATTGGTCTGAAGATAGTTGCAGTGTTTTAAGTGGAAATGCGCTCAGATAGCGATATTATTTCTAAGTCATTAAGTTATGTCGAAGCCTTTAGACTCCGTAGGATGAAATGACTTTTTAAATATACTCTGTCTTCATGGGGGTTTCTGTCGACGAGTCGCGTATCCAGCATATCATTGAGACTGAGGCGAGAACTCCTACCTGCATTGTTGATCAGGATGTCCAGTCTGGGTTCTGTCTTCAGGAAGTTCTCTGCAAAGCTGCGGACCGACTTAAGACTAGCCAGATCCAGCTGCATGAACACCACCTGATTACTGCCACTCTCCTGAAACAGACATTGAACACTGATGGGACTGCTATTAAACTATAGGCAATGAAATAAGCACACAATCTGACTCACTGTAATATGAGACTACTTTTGCAGCTCCTGGAAAAATCACATTGGAACAGTGCAGATTTGCCTGCAGTCAAAATGACCTTCAGTTGAGGTTGAAATAGGAAGAAGTAACCATATTTAATTTTGCACCGGAAATACTAATTCCATTTTTTCTATAGAAGTTTACATAGTTTCAAGAAAACCCTATTCTGGCGCCCTGTCACCCCATGGACCTGTTTCTCAGCAAGTGATCATTATAAATGTAATTAACATTATTAAGTGTAATAATCTCCCATAAGCTCTTTTTCTTTGGTGATTTCCAGTATCTCTGCTATTGCTACATACTAAAACAACAACTGCATAAGTTAAATATCTGAGCTTTCTGAGAGGAAACCTCCTTCAAAACAAGTGATCTGACCATGTCAAATGATTCACTATGCCTGTGTCCAAGTTTACAGGTTTTAAGTGGGAATAATATTTCAATGTCCTATAGAGGTGGACATCTTTTGTGGTACTATTGTGATAAAGATAAAAATTATGATAAACTATAACTTATTTTTTGCATGGCTGTGACTCCCTGGCACAGGATTCATAAGCCTTGAAAACATTTCTGTTTGCAATGGGCTCCTTGAGGATGCTGGTTACTTTTATGAGGTGCAATTTGTATCACTAAGCTGCACACATTAATTGGAATATATTGATGAATCCAATTCTTCTCAAGATAGTACTTTTGTTCTCCCCAGAGGAATTGCATATTTTGCCGTTTTCTGATTATTAGAATTTTTTTGGTTTTGTTAACATATCTACGTCTCAAAATATGTTGGAAAACACACAAGCTGTCATAGGGTGTTAATTCTTTCACTTGACAACCTTTACTAAAGTCACTCTCCCTCTATTTTCAGTCTAATCCTGCCTCATTGTTCACCTTCATGCTGCTTTTCTTCCTAGCTTTCCTGAGAAACAAAGACATGACCAGCAGACTCTCACCCTCTTGACGTCCTGCAGAGCAGCTTCTCCTCTCTGCTTGCTGCGACAGGCCAGGATCACTCTGGCTCCTCTT
>NW_015115142.1:95274-107307 GCF_001443285.1 Poecilia latipinna | reverse complement strand
CTGAAACAGACATTGAACACTGATCAGTCAACTATTAAACTATAGGTCTATGTCTGTGAAATGTAGATTACCAAATAAATAAAGCATACAATCTTATTCACTATAATATGAGACAGAACACAATCCTCAGTAGTACAGGTGTCATACTGTCTTTATTTGGGTGAGAAACAAAGACATGACCAGCAGACTCTCACCCTCTTGACGTCCTGCAGAGCAGCTTCTCCTCTCTGCTTGCTGCGACAGGCCAGGATCACTCTGGCTCCTCTTTTAGCCAGCTCTATGGCCGTGGTCTTCCCTATGCCAGTGTTGCTGCCTGCATGTGGAAAATAATGAAAGGACATTGACAAAAAAGAAAAGAAATAGAAACACCATCTATACTAAATCTTTACCCACCAGTCACTATCACAGTTTTGCCATGCAACTTTGCTTTGCTGGTGCAACTCTTCCCCTTCACCGCCGTCTCATGGAAAATGTACGCAGCTATGAGAAAGCCCACCAGCAGAACTATGGTGTACATTATTTCTGGCCTTTGAACCTCACAGGAGACCGGATTGCCTGAGAATGAAGTCGGAGCACTTTCAGTTTTTGTACAAACCTTATTCAAACAAACACGCCCCTTTCGTGTATGGACTTGTGTGCTTTTTTTGTTGCTTTTTTTTAATCTTAGATAACAGTAGAGCAGAAAAATCCTTAGAGACAGTACAGCCTGTTTGAATTCTGCGGACAAATAGGAGAACAAATGAGCTGGTAATAAATGTTTTTTAGGGTGTGGCTTGTTTTAATCTGAGGAATTTGGCCTTTATCTTTACAAATGTTAGGGTTGTTCCAGGACACGCACACACACACATGTGTGACCTATGTACATAATTTGCAATACTGAACCACTACAGTCATAGATTAGATAATGTTTCGGTCAAAGGTGAAAACTTTGACAGACAGGAAAAATAAACCGAGAGGCAGTTGTTGAAATTCCATTTCCACAAATGAAATTTTAAATAAAATTTGCATGTAAAAAATTTAATTTAACATTAAATACGATTATCTACAATTAATGACATTTTGGAGACCCACCACTCTTTTTATTAGAGAATAAACCCCAAAAATGACCCCGAGCTCAGACTGCAATAGCCTTTGTAGAACCAGTTAAATGCTGTACTAAAGATGCTAGTAGCCCTTTTTTTTCCTTTTTTTTCTTTTTTTTTTTAAGTAATATGATTTTCAAACAACCTGCAGTACAGAGGCCTTACCAGTTTGTCCTGACTCTGTTGGTCTACGTTCCTATGCTCATCTACGGTGACTAGCTCTGCGTAACGTGCCGTGGAAAAAATTACTTTAGCAAGGGTCTGGATGAGAAGAAATAAGAAATTTATTAAAACCTTGCAAGGTGAGAACAGAGATACAGAGTCAAAGGAGTCTGTCAAGTCTGCTCTGACCTGCAGTGGATCTGGCTTCCTTTTACAGGTTCTGGTCAGAGAAGAGAGATTTGATTGGACAATAGGTGTGAGTCCCTGATTGTTATGCATCAGGGATTCTGTGGAGCCCAACCCAGATGGTCTGGCCATTTGTCTGTTGTTAAGGATAGGGGGTTGTTCTTTCATGCTAAAGAGGGCAGATAAGTTCTGGGTTGGGGAAGTAACACTTAGTCTCCAGGATTAAGAAGCTCTCCTGCTGTTATATGGCACTGTTGAAGTCTATAGGAGAGCAGCTTGACCAATCTCATGATGAGATCATCAGACACAACCTAAAGCACACAAGGGGTGAGGAGCACATCATAAAATTTTCCATTACAAACGACCAAAAGAACAACATCCCATATAGATTCTGTATGTGTTCCCCACTGAAGTCTTGCTTTATCAAGTCAGTAAAGTTTATTTGTATTGGACGTTTCAGCAACAAAGCAGTTTAAAGTGCTTTACATCATAAAAAGACAAAAGTACAGCGTCATATAGGACACCAACTGAGAAAACCACCAACAAATGTTACATTTTGATGAGTGCCATCATCAAAATCATTATTACACATCAAATATGTTGGTCGATACTCCATTTATTATGGTTCAAAAGCAACTCTAAACAACTGGGTTATTAGTGTGGACTTAAAGGAGCTCAGTGTTTCAGCTGTTTTGCAGTTTTCTGGCAGTTTGTTCCAGATTTGTGGTGCATAGAAGCTGAATGCTGCTCCTTCATGTTTGGTTCTGGTTCTGGGGATGCGGACCAGAACCAGAAGAACTCAGAGGTCTGGAAGTTACTTTGTAACTGTCTTTAGTGGCTCTGCAAGCGTTGGTATGTTTCAGCCATGTTTTCCTCAATACTCTGTCTTTATGAGTTCACCTCTTCATGGAGCGTCTAATTATCCGCAGAATTACCACAGATCACTGTAACCCCAGTGTAGTTGCTGCTTCACTTTAGCCAGGTTAGGAATATCTCCGTCTGCACCACTAGCAGCACAGAGGACTCTGCAGTAGTTTAGAGTACAGTCATAAAAGTCAGAGCAGTGCAGCAATCAGAGTGTTTGATTAAATGGTGTGAAAGCACGCTGGCCAACAGGAGTGACTCATTTCAGCACCCGACTTAACCCCTGAGGCCGCTTCTGAGGCGGCCTACTGGATGTGATGTTTTTTACAGCCCCCCCCCCTCCAAAGTAAAGCTGCTGCAGTAACAACCAATCAGGCTGCATTTAATGACTCAAGAAGTCAGTCTGGGTCGGGTTCATCAACTCCAGAGCAGAGTCACAGCAGAGGGAACACGCATCAACACAAACACAACAGCAGAATCTCCCTCAATCTACAACGCAGATCAACATTTTACAACATTTTGCTCCAAGTCTTGTTCTTGGTCAACACCAGGAATAGTTGCTCTTTCATTTGTTCACCGTCATGAGACTGAATGTGCACATCTGGACATAATAAATATGTTCTGTGCTTTACCAGAATCTATAACCCATAAAGAAGAGCCAAACTGGAAACACTGTGTGACAAACTAACTACGTACACCCTTCCGCATCGATCCGATAATTATATATGTATCTGTTCTGATATTGAAAAAGATTCTAGATCAGGTACCAGTAACAATGTGCCACAAAGGCAGATCTATTCAGTCTAATTCTATGCTTTGTGCTCTGAGCGACGTCATGCTTAATTATTTATTTTACAGCATATTTGGAATTCCTAACTGCACTTTCTGAACCATCTGGAAGGTTTGCTGCAGTTTATTTTTACATGTTTGAACAAAGTAGTAGATCTTATTGTTTCAGTTTCTTTATCATTTATTTTCCATTGGTTGTTTTACTCCTAATTGCACAGACTGAACAGATTAAAGTTGTTTTTACATGTTTGACCAAACTTGTGAAGCTACTGGTGTATTTCAGTGTGCTGTACTGGTGCAGAGTTATCAGATAAATTTGTAATTCAGTACATTTATGTCTGCATTTTAAAAAGTGAGATATTTCCAACTTTCATCAGTGCTAGTGAATGTATATGTTTGTATATGTTTGAGGTCTGTGTGTGATATTAACCTTGTTTTGGATTAGATATTAAATCACAGATATTAAACTTCTGTGAACAGTTTTTGTTTTAAAAAAAATAACTCGTAAAGTTGTTGGATGTATCTTTCCGTTGTCGAAAAAGAAAGATTAAAATTCATCTTTAAAAGCAAAAAAACTACATATCACTATTCCCTATGATGAGTGTACATATTATGACAGAAGTACATATACGAGCAATTTTCCTGAGAAATATTCTGCATGATGATATTTTAGGTTTTCCAGAGGCTTGAATTTGCATCACTTCCTCCGTCTATGGGATGAATTGCCTTGTAACCAATATTTTGATGCAACGCTCAGACGACTCATACATTGGCAACGATGCTCTGTTTTGACAGTTTAATTAACTCAAACCGATGTAGCCCATCAGTCCCTGGAGTATGAGTTTTTAATGTAAAATAATATAAACAATACAAGCGACTTCCTTTTAGCTGAGCTTTGTTTTAGTAGATAGTTTTAAACTGGTGAAACTGAGATTTTTAAGGCTGAAGCATCCAATCAAAGCTTGA
This sequence comes from Poecilia latipinna, assembly GCF_001443285.1. NCBI lineage: Eukaryota > Metazoa > Chordata > Actinopteri > Cyprinodontiformes > Poeciliidae > Poecilia > Poecilia latipinna. The sequence continues at coordinate 103,258 of NW_015115142.1, read as the reverse complement.
ATCTAATTTTTTTTGTGGCAGACAGCTGCTTATTCAGAGGAAATGTTTGGTAAACACATTTTTTTTATTTGCTTCCAAAATACATGTAAAATGTCCTTGTAGGCTCCTGTAGCGTGTTATGCTGTCAGCGTTTCAACAAACCACTTTAATTAGACGAGAGTGAAGGAAACCGAATGCTCATGGATTTTTACTCGCACTCTGGGGAGAAGCTGAATGGCTTTGTTTCATTTTTATTATTACTTTTTAAAATAATTGCGATACACAGCAGCAGTAATAAACAACTCCCTAACCCAATAACAAAAATAAATGTAAAAATAAAACCCAAAAAGAGATTATATTCCACTAATACAAATTACTAAAACAAAACATGGAAAATGTTAATTAACAAAAACAATGTTTTCACATTGTTTTCCACAGAACTATTCTTTTGAGTTTTCTCATCTTAAACAGACGAAATGAGTACAAAAAACGTCCATTACTTTTAGGTTTATTTGAGAGCTCCAAGAAGACGCTGTAAAACATTTGAGCCGCATTTCGTTCTTTGAGTCAAATAAATCTGGAGGGCTTTAGATCTTGAGCTCCAGTTAGACTTTGTAAACGATAAACTTAAAGCAGTGAGTTGTATTAACTTTTTATTAATTTGGTCGTATCTCCGAGAGTTGAATAAATTGCCTGAGTTTTTAAATTGGCACAAATAAAACCTGAAATACTAAAAATGTGGGAGTTGGGACTAATTTCCAGGCTGCTTAGCGGCAGGTTTATGTTTCTTACAACAGGTTTATTATTGTTGGCCTGTTGAGAAAATAGTGATAGGGAATAGAAAGACCTTCCAAATACTCCACTGAGGATTTTTTTTAATGCTAAGCTAAAAAAGTTTGACAGTTATGAACACCCATGTTTTTAGCTTGTGAAGGTGCAGCAAAGGGGGAGTGATCTATACTTTTAGTGCCAACTCAAACAAATCATGGAGTCAGACATTGTGTACATAAGACTGGAAAATCTGGTTTCGTGTTAAATCTGATTTATGGGTTGTGGGATTAAACGCTGCTTTTGAAAACAGGCATTCTGTGAAGGTGTGGTTTAACTGACAGGTAACCAGATGTGAGTCAACAGTTTGTAGGGTAGGGTAGAATTGCAAATTCATCTAAAATTGCCCCATTAGTGACATTAATGGCCGTTTTAAACCATTAAACATGGGTGAAACCCAACAGTAAGTGGGTTATTTTAGATCAAAGATGCCGTTCTGCTGGTTTGTCTGTTAATCCAGTTCTGTTTGTTACCATGTTGAAGTGTAAGAAGTCAGTGTGGGACGGTCGGTTTTTACAGCATTATGCCTGTAATCAGTCAATCTAGTTTATTTGTGTCGTACATTTCAGCAACAAGGCAGTTCAAAGTGCTTTATATCATAAAGACACGAAAACAAAAACTCACAAAAACATCATGCAGTCACCAATGTGAGAACAAAGAGTACATTTTAAACGAAAGGTCAACATCCAATAGTTTGTGCTATAAAAACCCTACTTTGCAATCTAATTTTTAAAAATGTTCCCGTCTAACAGAATCGTTTGATTTTCACAGAATAAATGCCACATTAGATGTGGAAAATATTTTTAAATGACTCATCCAGGCTTCACAAAACCTGCTGTTTTGTTTTCACAGGGGCGTGTGAACACTTGAGAGCCAACGTACTGGAAAGATTTCAGTTTTTTTTTCTACAGTTTGCTTTTCTTCGGTGTCTAGTCATGAAACTTTATTCCTTTAGAACTGACCGGAGTGAGAGCAACATCTACCTCCTAGCAGTTTAAGGAGACGGTGTACGCTCTTTAAACGGATGTGTCTGTGGTGATGGTTTCCATTTAGGAGGGTTATTTCCTGACTGGAGAGCGGCTGTGCTTCCCAGTGACCCGTTTCGTCCAGGTCAGTTACTAATCGAAGGAAGGACAACACTCACGCCCAGACATTCACACTTAATGTGTTCTGAGTTTAAGGGGTAGGAAGCAGCAGCTGGCCAAAATGTTACACTTTCCTGCTAAAAAAATATCATGCAAAGTGACCACAAAGTGAAGATAAGCAGACATGTTGCTGTGTATTTATCTAACTTATCTTTAAATTAGATAAATACAGTCATAGGAGGATGATAAACTTGAGGCATCTCAGTTAAAGCTGAAATATGTATTTCTTTTTACAACAAAAGGTTTTTTACACATTTGTTGTGAAACTGTCACTACTGTGACAGTGTAATATGAGATAGAAACAACCAATTAGAGCCAGGAGGAGGGTGTTAGTGCTGTCACTCAACCTTTGATATTTAGCCTTGCTATGCTACAGCTGGTTCACCACAACAGAACCTGCTACAAATGCTAAGGCTAGTTGGAATTTGCGCTAATTATCACAACACTGGTATTTGCTAACTAGTTTATCCTCTGATATGATGGCAGATAAATGGTTTTCCTGCAACTGCAAGTTGTTTCTCCTCCATTAGCATATTTAGCAGCAAGTACAGGAGTTTGATTGACAGCGCTTCGTTAGAGTATACCATGAGAAAACAGATCAAACCAAATGACAAAATCTAAACAAATTTACAAACTCATCAACATTACAAAATGGTCTACAAAAAAAAAACAAAAAAACATTTGATATCAGTGACGTAATACACCCATTTAAACAGAAAATGCTGGACTGGCCCTTTATGAGTAGCTTTTCAGCAAGATATAAAAGCTTGTTTTACATCAATAATTCCTTAATATTAATGAAACAGTACTTGCTCCTTTGTCAGATAATTTCCCTTATAAAAAGACTTTTTTCCTACGTTTTTTCCAGTTGCAAATGGAACTCAAACTTTTTCATCAATATTAAGGAATTATTGACCTAAAATGAGCTTCTATATCTGGCTGAAGCATCACTTGGAAGTTAGTTTTGTCTTATTTCAAGTCTATGAAGATATTTACAAGAAACTAGACCAAATAGTTGGTAAGATTTTGTGTTTTTGCAGTGCTAGTGAACCCTCCCAGTACTGTAGGTTCCAGAAGTTACAGAATATTAGAATTGCAAAAGCGGTGACTAACGCTGGAGCAAAAGGCACAACAGAAGATGTACAAATATCTTCAGTAAACCTGAATGTCAGTGAGATTAAAATGCCTTTCCCTCAGCCAATAATAGCCTCTTCTTTCAAGAGATTTTAAGACATTTATCTTTCACTCCATCACTTTGATCTCCTGCTTCATGCAGACAAGCACTGTTATACAAAAGAAAACCTAAGTGGAGCCATGTTCTATCTGCAGGAGTGCTGATGGAAGACGGTGAGGATCTAAAAATGTAGCATGAAAAGAGATGCTTCAAAACGTAGCAGGTTTAACAGAGACTCCCGATGTAGCTTGCAGAAAGCCAGATATGTCTCTAGTGTTCAAAGATTCAATAGCAAAATGCACATCATCAGCTCATCTCTGCTTTGATATAAAACAGAGAGTATTGTACAAGACAAACAGTGTCAAGATCTGACCTGAAACTGTCAAAGACAGGGGGTGAAGGGAAGTTAAGGGAAGAGTCACACTTCCCTGCAGATGTTCAAGAACCTGAAACAGTCTGATACCTCACATTATGTTTTAGCGTTGCACTTTGCATATTTTGTGACAAAGGAAAAGCTGGTGCCTATCTCCTGGACAATAAACTCTACTGAACTCCAGGGGACATTCAGGGCCATAGAAATAAATTTTGTATCCATCCCCTGACTTATACTTTTTAGTAACCTTTTCTCTGGTTTGTTTGGAGTGTTCCCTTTGTTTTTGTGTTGCACTTACCAGGAATACTGATCAACCAGGGAATGGGCCTCTGCTTTGAGTCTGGCGCCACCCTCTGACTGGGACTATTATTATTATCCTTGCCGGCACATACAGTTATGCTCACAGGTCTGAGCTGGCTCTAGCAGAACCTACTGGGGACGGATGGACAAATTTACATCAGACAGACTTTATGGGGACAGACAAGTGGACCAGGAAATATGAATTAAGCTTTATTCTGACAATAAATTTAAAGGGGCAGCATTAAGGAAAATCAACTTTTTCAGCTTTACACCATGTTATACTGTTATTCCCTCATCTAAAACATAGCTGAACTGTTGCTTTGATTCTTCCATGCATGAAAAACCATTTACTTTCCTGCCTCCTAGAGCAGTCCTCCTCTGCAACTCCCCCTCTCAGCTCCTTCAGACTAGCCAGCAGCAATTAGCAAACACCTGATGGAACTGAGCATCTGCTGAGCTCATTATAGGAGCTACTTCTCAGTGAAATGTTGGTAAAAACATTGTTAAAGGATTAATAGAGGAGCCATGTTGTGATGATTTCCTGAAAGCGGAGTTTCAGAAAGAGCAGGAGTTTCTTAAAGAGACAGAGGTTCAATTTCAAGGCGTTAAATTAAGAAGTCAAATTTATTTTAAGTCATATTTCATGTATACAGCATATTTTTAACTACTGAAGGTAACAATAGTTACTTGATTGTGCTATAAAATACCACTATGTTCTTGGAAAGCACATAATACTGCCCCTTTAATGGAAACATGGCAGTTTTGAAAAACTCATGTGTTTTGATGAAAAGTTTTGGCACTAGGATAGCATGCCTTTTTGGCTGCATCAAAATTACTGCAATTTGCAAAACTGTAATAAATCATAAATGTCAACCGGGTGGAAAAGACGACAACAGGAAGCAGCAAAAAATGTTTTTCAGTGACTCATCGCATAAACAAACTGATTCACGTGTGATTTTTAATTGCATTTCTTGTTTAACTGAAACAACGCAGTTGCGAAATTTTGTTTTTCGACATTAGTGGGAAATCAACAAATTTTTACGCACGTTTGTAATGGAAATGCATCTAGCGAGAAGGAAAAAGCAGCAACTGAAGCCTCTGAAAGTAAAACGGGAGTATCTACCTTGAAAACCAGACTTGAAACGCTCCCAGCTGCCCTCCCTTCGCCCTCTGTTGTCATAATTGTTGCATTTCACTCTGCTGAACATCTGGGGAGCTTTATTCTTGCGGAAGAGGCCAAAAGTCAAAGTGCATCAACTCTTTGTTTCGCCGTCTGTGTTTTCGTCTGCATGGACAGTTTTCTGGAGGATTGTGTTGTTTGTGTGTTACGGATAACGGCTGCTGTTTTCTTTTTCATTCTCAGTCCTTTCCCCCCTCCTCTCATGTTGACTCAAAATACTTCTGTCTGCTGTCCATCTGTCACCGAAGCCTCGCATCATCTTTATTTTCTCTCTTATCTCTGTTGCGCTGCTCTCTAAATGCTAAACAAACTCTTTGCTCCAGCGTGCATCTGTCTGTCCTGGATATCTAGCATAGTTTTTTTTGCAATATGTCAGCGATGGGACCCTTTTATCGTCCCCACACAACATAGAAGGAGCCTGGCGCCTCCGTTTCTACGTGGAAGTTAGATCTGTCAAATCCAAGTTTTTAACTTTGAATTGGGTTTGCGTTTTCACAGCAAAACCCCCCAGTTTGCTGAAGCCGAATTTAATTATTCATTAAACGTGCCTTCTAGAGACTTTTCATGGCACTGATTCCTGCTGTCGCTGCAAAACAGAGATGGGCACCAAACAAATGAGAGAAATGCAATGCGATGGAGTTGACAGTCAGTCAGCCAGAAAGAGAATGAAAGGGAGTAAATGATGGAAAGTGCAAGAGACACTTGAAGAGTCAGCAAGTGGACGAAGGCGACTGTAATTACCCCTTTGACTGAGAGGGAGCATAAGGGAGCGAAAAAGATGATTTAGACGAGCTGGATGGAAAGTGAAGTCTGCCTCTGGGAGAGTCGGCGGAGGCTTTGATGTAGTTTTCGAGGAAAAGCATCCCGAGTGGATTGGAAATCATTTACATGGAGAGAGACAACAATGATGTTTTAAGGCAGAGGGAAAAGTAAACTTTAAATACCGCTTCAAGTCACGATTAGAGAGGCAGTCAACTAATCTGTGAAGGATTATTTTAATCCATGTCTGATTCCCCTATTTTGCACCTACTGTTGTCAGTACCACACCTACTCAAACCTACACTCTGGATTATTGTACACATAGACACAATAACTTCCGAAGGATGAATTTGAAACAAAAGCTCAACGTTTTCCTTCTTTGATCAGCTCTACTTTTAAATGTAAAGTTAAACCTGAATTGGATCATTCCCTACTGCCTCCTTAAGAGACGATCCATCCTAACTAAATCCCTAAACCACCTTATTGACTCCATTCGACGTTGAGCCATAGTGACTGAGTAAATTTAGAGCTTTACTTTCTTCAACATTGCAAACAAGTGCAATGCTTGCTTTGCAACAGACAAGATTTTAATTCATTAAATTATTCCATGCTTTATCTTTTTGTCACTTGAAAATGAGACACTGAGAGACTTAAACTCCTCAGCTTAAAGCAAATATTGACCCCCAGAGAGAGCAATGCACCGTTTTCTGGTTTAGAGACACAGTCTTACTCTTACATGAACTGACTCTCATCCCAGTCACTTCACACCTACTACAAGTCATTCTCCACAGCCTCACCAAATTGCTTCAACACCCCTGTTTTTGTCTCATTGCTGCTAAGTAGCTAAGCAACCTCCCATCCTCTCTGGCTTCCTCCAGCTGGTGTCTTCCTTGCAGCCGTAATACACACCGATGTTCTTAAAGTCACAGCCTTTAAAGCTGCATCTGTGATGGGAGTCCTCAATAAGGCCAGTTTGGATTCCTTGTATTCCTTTGTTTTTTTCTTGCAAGATGAGAGCAAATCTCCTGGAGTTGCAAGTTGAACCACTTTTCTGGTTTCCCAAGGTCTCTCTAGCAGTGAATCTATCAAATTATTTGCAAGTATCAGTTATCTGCCTCTCTTTACTAGAGAGGCAGATACAGTTACAGGATTGACCATCCACTTCTGACCCAAGGTGGACTGGCACCAAGTACCAACCACCTTGTATTCTAACATAGTATTTGTGTAGGACACACCATGCCTGGCACTGTTGCTCAGTAGCAAACCATCTCTCAGATTTAGTGGGATTGGGCCGTTCTTCCTAATCCCACTCCCCCTCTGGGTAGCACCATCATTCCCCACAAGAGTGTTGAAGTCCCCAAGTAGCAGAAACGGGGTGTCCTGGATGGCACCCCTTCCAGACCACCAATTACTGACAAAAGAAAACACATAGCCTGAACTACAGTTCAGTCCATAGGCACAAAGATTCAGAACCTTCCCTCTTGCAACTTGTAGTCCAGAAGAGATGACCCCTTGGTCCACTTGGCAGAACTCTGACACTAAGGTTCTTAGTTAAGTATTTGTCAGTATCCTCACACCCATTCGTCACACCCATTCGTCACCCATTCGATGGACAAATAGGAAAAAGTAAAAACCAAATTGTGACCTTCTAGAAACAGCCTACCTAGTCCATCACCGTTGCCTACTTCACCTAACCCACAGCTCAAACTGCGCCCAGCATCTACTCGTTTCTCACATGAAGTTGGCCTGCTGCCTTTTCAGACTGCACCAAGTGAGCCTCAGGATTCTGATTGACAACGAGATGTCCTTCTGGCTCCTGGTGCATGCCAGGTTTTCTTATTTTGGACAAATGTCACCTCTTTATAGGGGTCATGGTTCATCAAATTCTGAGTCACTCCTCGCCTGTCCCTCCCCAAAGACCAGTTCACCAGGATACTCCAGCATATGCCAAAGTCCTGGACAACACAGCCCCTAAAGCAGGGGTGGCCAAGTCCAGTCCTCGAGAGCCACCATCCTGCAAGTTTCAGATGCATCCCTGCTTCAACACACCTGAATCAAATGACTGGCTCGTTATCAGGCCTCTGTAGAGCTGATCCCGGTCTGTTGGAGTAAGGATACTTCTAAAACTTGCAGGATGGTGGCTCTCGAGGACTGGACTTGGCCACCCCTGCTTTAGGGGCTGTGTTGTCCAGGACTTTGGCATATGGTGGAGTATCCTGGTGAACTGGTCTTTGGGGAGGGACAGG
>NW_015115142.1:81847-92447 GCF_001443285.1 Poecilia latipinna | reverse complement strand
CCTGTCCCTCCCCAAAGACCAGTTCACCAGGATACTCCACCATATGCCAAAGTCCTGGACAACACAGCCCCTAAAGCAGGGGTGGCCAAGTCCAGTCCTCGAGAGCCACCATCCTGCAAGTTTCAGATGCATCCCTGCTTCAACACACCTGAATCAAATGACTGGCTCGTTATCAGGCCTCTGTAGAGCTGATCCCGGTCTGTTGAAGTAAGGATACTTCTAAAACTTGCAGGATGGTGGCTCTCGAGGACTGGACTTGGCCACCCCTGCCCTAAAGGATCACAGTGGCTTGCAAAGCCCTCCGTTGCATGAAGGTGATTACTCTAAGAAAGGCTATCTGCTTCCTAAATAGAATAAAATATGCAATTGTGACTTTGCTTTGAAGAGTAAAGAGTTAAACTGAAAAGGGAAATTGTTGCCAACCTCGCATCTGTCCTTTCACACAAAGGGAAGCAATTTTGAATCACAATGTACAAATGAGGCAAACAAGGAAGACTATTAAGTAATTAATTTTAATTCACCACATGTATGTGCCATTGTCAGAACTCAATTACCAACTAATGGGAAAATGAAGAATGCCCAAACGATGCCTATCAGAAGCAATTTTCACACAAAAACACAATGAGCCAACAAATCTCAAGCTCCATCTATGAAAGGCTTTTCTTCCTTAAATGACTGTGTGATTGTTATTAAGAATGGCCTTTTCTTTAGCAATACTCCTAAAAAAAAAAGCCATGATGAAAAAGATGAATTATGCCAGCGCACATCAAGTCCATTAAGTAGGTGTGAGTCATAGTGGGAGAAATCGGTAAAGGAGGGGGGGGGGGGAGGCATATGAGCCACACGGACACAGAGGGAAAATGTTTTTACAATTTTCATTTTGATTTTACTCTAACAGCATCTGCTTGGCGACTGATTCTACTTCACCCGAAGGAAATGAAAGGAAAACATCAGGAGCACCTAGCAACGAGGCGGAGAGCGACTTTACCTATCCATTTGGAGCCGAAACAACAGCTGCTGTTGCTTTCACTTCAATTAGTTGCTGGTACTATACATCCCTAACACAAAAAGGAAAGCGAATTTGAACAAAGACAAAAATGAACAAATAATGGCAGGTTGCTAAGCGCATTGGGGCAGGAGTGTATAAATTACCAGGTTGGAGATTCGCATTCAGAGCTGCCTCCCCGTTGCCACCCAACACAGGGTCTGTCAGAGAGCACACCTACGTGCACAGCAGTGTCCCCGCTCTGTTATCCTGGACACAGACCTATTAACGTCTCGACGCTCAGGGCTATTCTTTTTTGAATTTCCACCTGAACAAACACCGGAGTTTGAGTCAATAACGGCTCGACGTGTGTGAGGCTAAAACGGGCCAAGAAGACAAAAGTTTTCACAAACAATAAGTCTGCCTGTCACTAGCAACAGGACAGTAGGCTGCTTGACAGCTGAAGCAAAAATAACACACTCCCTGGGTTAAAAGTGGCTCATATTCTAACTATCTCGGTATCTTCCTTTAGTACATATATACTCAGATGAACTGCCAGGAGGCTTAGTACGAACAGACAAAAATAGAAACAGACGTCCTAACTCTAGTCTCATAAAAAGTAATACAAATTTGTCTGAATGGGATAATTTTTTAAAGCTCCTGCTACATTTGCATTGGGAGGAAAAATCAGTGGAAAGACACAAGTACATAATGTTAAGAAGTATAGGTGAAGTTTTGTCAGTCAATATTTTTTAACGTCTTAATTCAAACCCACCTCTTTCATTTGGGCTTTGGGCCAGTAAAAATGACCACAAAGAAACGTTCTGGTTGAGCTATTCCTTCATTTAGTTTTCTTACTTCAGGCCAAGTTAGGTTTCACCGTAGACCTGGGAGCCTAAATGATAAAATGATAAATGGTTGTATAGTGCTTTATTAAGTCCAGAGAATCCCAAAGAGCTTTACACTACATTAATTCAGTCACCCATTGACACGCATTCACACCCTGATGGTAAAAAAAGTAATGTGATCTGTTGGGAAGGGAATGCTTCAGAGGTTTTTATGTTGTTTCCTTCAGTAGTTCTGGCTGCGGCGCCACCACAGGCGAGGAGGTCAACAGGTTTTTCAGTTGGTTTTGATGATTTGGCAGAAAGCAGTGTGAAAGTGAACCGCACCAGCTGAAAATATAATCAAAGTTGCAGTTTTGGTTCTCAATTGAACCAGACTATCAGGTGTGAAAACACTCTAAGTAAACAACTGATCATTCCAACGTGAACACAGCTTGAAGTTTAATAAAGCTATTTCCATAGTCAGCTGGAATGTTTAAGAGACTGAAGTTGTTTTTAGATAGAAATCTGCCTTGGCCCGGTTCCACCTCTGTCTAGTTATCAGCCTCAGCCTCTGGGACCAACTAACCTGGATTTATGCTGAATGAAGATGCCAAGTTACATTCTGCATTGTGAATATTACAAATTACACTAAAAAGTAATATTACGGGGTGCTGTGGTGCCACAGGGGCAAAGCACAGCTCATGTATTGAGGCATTAGTCTTCATGCCGGTGGTCGCAGGTTCGATTCCCGGCCTGGTGACATTTGCTGCATGTCTTCCCCCTCTTTCCTGTCAGACTACTTTCTAATATAGAGCCAACAAAACCTTTTAAAAAAAAGTAATATTACTACCGTAGATGTACGGATGCATTTTTCCTTCAGATGGAAGGACCCTGTAAAGGAAAGAGCTGCTCACTTGTGGTCTGTATAGAAACCCCACCCACAACTTAAAAATGAACATGAACTCCTCATGTAAAGTGGGGAAGTGCTTCATGATGACTAAATTAGATGTTCAGTTCTGTGTGAGAGCATTATTAAAATTTAACCTGCATCATGGCTTTCCTGACACAGTCTGCACAGCGCAACTTCTCTGAAATCAACGGGGATTATTAATATGAGCCTTAAAAGACGACTTTAAAGAAACTGAACCTTTTTTTTTCCTAAGAGGATTTAGTAAAATAAAGGATACAAACAGTTGCCTCAAAAGCTGACAGAAACACACAAGGAGAGGATGAGCTGACTTTCGCCATCCACTTGCAACACATTTTTAGGTCTGTGATTTAAAATATTTGATGCAAACAGCGTGGGCCGATCTAGCTAAAATATGCATAGAAACATGAGAGGGAACACAATTATTTTATGATCAATTTGACTATAGCGACACACTGGAGACCAAAACCCCCTGCAGTGCTGACACGTCTGACCAATCAACACGTTTTTTTGCTGGAACTGAGCAAACAGCGAGGAGGATCGTTAGCATAATTTATTGTGTTTATGTTTTACAGCACTGCGATAAAACAAGATGGACACCAGTGGGTGGTGAATAAATATTAATTACATAAAGATGATAAAAGGGACACAAAAGGCGAAGAGTACAAATGTGCTGTATGTTTTACATGGCATCTCTAATTTTAGGTAACTCTTTCTTTTTTTTTTTTTACAATGTACTTTTCTGAAATTTCAGAAGCTGTTAGTTTTTTTCAATTAAGGAGACATGAGTCGCTCATTACCAGAACATGTCTTCTCTTTAGATTAGGATGGATATCGTCTTTATCACTTTGACTTTGCTACAGTTGTTACTAGACCTGTCACAATAATCAATACATCAATTAATTGCATGATTTGAAACAAAATCAGTTATTTCCGTTTGCATGATTTATTGTCTTTTTTTCTGTCTCTTTTTACCAAAAACTAGATGATGAAAGACTTCAATTTGGTGCTTTGGTCTCAACTATCCCATTTTTGAAGGACAACTATGTTTACAAAGATTTCAAAAGTCATTTTATTTCTTGTTTTGTTGATTTATCTTATATATTTAAAATGTTTTTCAGTACCAGTGTTAAATGTTTATTAGAATTTAAAGTTTACTGATCTGTTAGAATGTTCTCTTGAGACTCATTATTGTTTTGCCATTATCATTATATTACTTAAAAAATGGTCTCTAAACAACAATATTATCGTTTATGGCAATAACTTCTGGAACAATTTATCGTCCAGCAAAATTTATCATGACAGGCCTAGTTGTTATAATATCAGAACTTCTGAATCATGTTCACAACAGAAGCCTGTCTATAATTCCCGACCACAGCGTTATCTGGCTGTTGGTGGGAGTGGCACTAATACATTTATTTTTCTTCCTGGAGAAATCCAAATCCAGCGGAAACATTATAAATAGATCCGAGGCAGACAGTTTATGCGAGAAAACCCTCCATCTTGCCAGAGTGGAGGCTGTTCTGGAGAGAGCAAATGGAATGAATTCTTCCGAGAAGTTTGTGCAAGACTGGTCAGAACTTACTGGAAACATTACAACCAGCAGACACCACATATTGAGAGCAAATGTGTGCAATCTCTCTCCTGAATGATATGCAATACTGCAGTATACTGGCTCTTAATTCCTTATCTGTTTTTGTACCTGGAAGTGGCATTTCTTTCTGTCACGCTTTAATAAGAGCTATCCATTCTCTTCTGCTTATCTCAAACTTGGGGTAATAGGTAACGGAAGGATATATAGTACCTGCACAGTGACACTAACCAGCTCATTATGGGGGACAGAAACCTGTTGCCAGAGCAGAAGGGATACATAGTCCCTCCAGTGTATCCTACGTTGTACCCACAAAACTTCTAAAGAAAAATGCACAGGAGGCATCCTGATCTGATGGCTAAACCACCTCAGCTAACTCCTGTTGAGGCTTAGAAGCTCCTGCTTCCATCAGAGGATTGAGATTTTATCCTATCTTAAACAGAGCCAAGCCCATGTCCACCACTGGTATCTGAGATCTCGTTCTTTTTGTCCATCTCATTAACCTTGGTCAGGGTTGGCAAGGTAAACAGGCTGGTAAATTGAGACCTTTGATCTCAATGTGCTTTTACTGTCTCTTTTGGCAGCCGCTACGGAGCAAAGCACATCTTTGAATCCATGACAAATTTTCCCCTATGGGACGACAAAGTATATGATCTTCTATTCAATGCCTGCAGTGCGGCAGATGAACACCAGTCCATTGGTCCATCTTCCGCTCCATTCTGCCATCACCCATGAACAACATTTTCCCGTAAGGCAAAGATGACATGGAGGGAACAATCAACATTTTTCCAGCAGTTAACCATGACTTCAGACATCTGCAAAAACTCAAAGATAAGAGCCTGAGTTTCCCTGACCAGAAACCATGAATACACCTTGAGATAACGTCTACACCCAAAACAAATCTGCTATAAGGGGCAGCTTCTGTTCGATCATACTGGACCCTTCGGTTCTTCATCAGTCATAGCAACAGCTTCCTTTACTGCTGGTAAGTTCAGAAATCACTTTTGTTTTTATTTAGCCTGTCACATAAAATCCCCCTCAAAAAATGCTTAGAAGTTTGAGATTGTACCACCATTACAAAACATGAGATATTCAAGAGGTGCCAATACTTGCCAGGCGCAGTTTTAGTATCCAAGTCTGGCCATGTCAGTAAAGCCCGTTGACCTAAGAGGGAACAAATTGAATTCATTTACATACTGGACACGATGAGGGAAAGGGGGGGTGGGAGGGGAGGCACAATAGGAGAGAGAACAAGACACATCAGAGAGAATGAGGGCCAGCCAATACAATGCAAGGGAAAGACACCCTGGGTAAAGAGAGAGAGAGAGACAGAGAGAGAGATAGAGAGAGAGAAAGACTCAGAGAGAGAGAGAGAAAGGAGATCCCCGCTGAGAGGAAGAGAGGCTGCATGTGGAAAGCTGAGAGCAGAGCAAAAGCGGAGACGCATTCAGCTCTTGGCCACCACGGAAGACGACAACAACTTGCCGACTGACAACACTCTTCTGGAGAATCGAGAGCTCTTCAGTCAGCCGCGTGGTTCTCTACCTTCTTCCTCCACTTCTTTGAAATTGTTTTAGGAAAGTGACGAGACATGGGAATGTGCCACGTGGGAAACATGAAGGTTCGCACAGGAACGTTCAGGTTGTTGGCGGACGTGGATGGAGAGTGAGAGTGACTGACATTTTCCACTGAGGTACGGATCTGGAAATGAGTAGGAAAAACATGGAATACTTCAGATTCCTTGGAGGGCTGACCTTCATTTTGGTTAAAAAGAAGCAGTGAAATGTTTTGTTCTTCTTAAGGGAGAGGGGAAAGTTAGTGACACATGGACAAAACCATGTTGAATGTAATCATGATCACCGTCCATCCCCGTCAGCTGCTCATGCCATCTCACAGGTGTGGGGACAAGTTGGGGTGAGGAAGCTTTTTAGGAAATTCCACCCAGCTTTTTACGATAAAGTTTTTTTCTCCAAAGTGCAGATTTTGTCCTCAGGAAGCAACATATTTGCCGGAAAAATTGTCAAGACAGAAAATTCCAATTTTTAAGAACACAGAGCTAATATTTTTAACATGAGCGCTGCTTTGACAAGCTCAGACTTCAAGGATGTGAAACCTGCGACTTCCATTCAAAAACCTTCCATGAGGTTCTTCTTTTTCTTCTCTCTTTTTCATGAAGACACTAGTCCCAGGTTTGGATTTGGTTATTTTCAGTAACTGAAGCACTTCTGTCTCGTTTGTTTTTTGCTCATTTTTCCAGACCCTTGAGACACACAGTGACGGTATCACCCAAGCAATTTAATTTTTACGCACGCCCTATTGTCCTTTAAGATCAAACAGCTGCTCTTTTCTGTCGCTCTCAATTCAGCTGTCTGCTATTTTTATTTCCCTCTGTGGAGGATCATCTGTTGATCCTGACAGACATTTCAAGGCTTCAGTTCCCTTGGAGGTGCTGGAATACCCAAGACACGTGTTGCATTGAAGGGTACCTCATAAATCAAGAGACACTTGGCGATGCTTTACAGTATTTTACAAGAAAATGCTTCTTAAAGTTTGAATTCCCTTACTCCAGTCTGGGCTGTTCATCTTTAGAGGCACTGGGGTGAGACTATGAACCTGCCTGGTGGCAATATGTCCGAGTTGATCTCTAACACCATCAGGACCTTCAGTGCTCTGGAGTCTAACCCTTGGCCTTCGCCTTTGCCCGATAACTTGACGCACTTCAGGTGTCAGGGGAGCAACCTCGCCCGCAATGGCATCGAGACGCAAGTGGCAAACTGGTCCCAGCACGGTGGCGTGGTGGACTTCGGATCTCGCTGCCTTCACGCCGAGTCGCGGGTGGAGAAGAACTGGCCGGCGCTTCTGATTTTGGTCGCCATTGCCGTCACGGTCATGGGCAACATCCTGGTGATCCTGGCGGTTTCCCTGGAGAAAAAGCTGCAGAACGCCACTAACTACTTCTTGATGTCACTGGCTGTGGCTGATATGCTCCTCGGCATCTTGGTGATGCCGGTCTCCATGGTGACCATTCTCTACGGTAAGGCGCGCATGTCACTCACATTGGGCTTTTATTAAGTTGACATTTGGTGTGTTGCTGACTCCGCTCCAACGTGCTTCCCACAGCCTTTGGATGGAATGTCTTTAGGACTAAACAGACTACACCTGTCTGCATGCTGAACGCTTCAGTGCCTCTTTTCTGGTTCAAATCACCCTCTCTGGGTTTAGGTTTACCTCTAACCCTGTGTTTGGAAGTGTGGTAAATGAAAAGAAAGGGGGGAAAAAAAGACTTTAGAAAGCATGCCTGGCTCTGTGGTGGTGGTGGAGGACAGATGGAGAGCAGCAGTGATGGAGGTGGTCAGCCCTTGTTGACAGTGATGTGTTTATTTGGAGTGCCGCTTCAACAGAAAAAGAAAGTGGCACAACTTGCCTCCGCAGAGAGATGAATGAAAAGGCTCACAGGGCCATGTTTCTGCCACACAGACAAACTCCTACAGGTAGACTCTGTTAATACTGCATGTGTTATATAAGCAGTCAGAGCTGCAGTGCCTGGTAAAAGTATTCACACCCCTGGAAGGTCTGATCTTCTTTCTTTGTCAAATTTGAATGTATTTTATCAAGATTTCACGACACGTGGAGCATTACTACTACAATGCGTTTCTATTGACCTTAAATTTGGAATTACGAAAAAAATTCAACTAATGGAAACAAGGCAATTTCGAACAAAGGTTTTGTGTAAAGTTTTGCACGTGGATGATGTGTTTTTTTTCCGGCCGTATTGAATTTGGTGTATTTTGCATATTTTCATATCGTGTCATGTGACCAATAATCGGATGTTACCACTGGTGGAAACGCTGAAGAAGACAACAGGAAGATGGCGCGGCATGATTTTTAATGACTTATTGCATGAACGAACTGATTTTAATTGCGTTTCCTACTTATTGGAAGTAACACAATCGTGTTTTTTTTTTTTACAATTTTGTAATGAAAACAGCTTTTGCGATTTCCAAAAATGAGCACGGTCTACTTTACTCTGTTTAGTCTGATAACTTAAAGTTGTAGTTCCAGAAATCAATCCTTGCTCTAACTTTTGTAAATGGTCATGTCCATGTCTTGTTACAAAGCTATACTTCCTGTATGATTCTTTCTATGCATGAACTGATATTTCTTAGTGTAGCCTGCATATTTTTATTGATGTACAGCATTCTTACAGCGACACACTCACAACTGATGATAGAGAAAATAAAATATGTTGCTTTCACAAAAAAAGCCATGTTTTCAAATTAAAAGCTGCCTACTTGGACTCAGCACTTTGGTAACATCTCAGGTCATCTGGCATTCTCCACCCATTTTCCATCAACATCTCCAAAACAAAGCAGCCCCATAACATAATGCAGCCAACACCGTGTCCTGAAGCAGAGGCGATGTGTTTAAAGTTGACTGAAACTATTCCTGCCTCATAAAGATTTTTGAATGCAGGCCAAAAAGGTACATTTTTGTCTTATATGCCACATGTTGAGGAACAATGTGTCTTTCACATGGACTGTAGAAAAATTCTGGATTTCTTCTTCCAGTTCTTCAGTAAGGCCAGATTTGTGAGACATGTTTAAATCTTAGGCCAGAGTTATGCAACAAAACTTTTTTTTTTGGTCATGATGCTGTTTGTTAATATTTTCTACCAAAATGTTGTAGCCGTTACAGAGGCAGCTGGATTTATTTAGACATTTATCTTAATTTCTGAAGGTTGCTGGTAGCTCTGGACTTTACTTAGGGGTTTTACAGTAAGGAGTTTGAATATGTTTACCATACATATATATATATATATATATATATATATATATATATATATATATATATATATTCACAACATTCTTTGTTTTATTAACTTTACAATTGTTAAATACTTTGGTTATCCTATAAATTACGAAATAATCATTGAAGTTTTAGGTTGAAATGGGCCAAAATGTGAGAAAGTGAAGGGTGTGAAAATGTTTGCATGTTGTATCATAATTAAAACGGTGAAGCTGGGGTTAATGATGTTAAACTGGCTACGTCCTTTTTCCATATACTTATATCACCAGATTCCCTGTATATGTGGACTTCACTGCAAAACACCTAAATCTAAACCATCCTGTCCTAGATGGATCAGGTTTTACCATCCGATCAGATTTCAGGTGTGATGTTGCTCTTTTTTGCATTTGAAGAACAAATAATTCCCAGATGAAAAGATGATGCCGCAGTCTGCCATTTCACAACCTGCTCACTTTCTTCACATCTCAGAAATACAAATATAACACGGCGTATCTGACACCAACACCAGTGATTAGTGTGAGTTACACGGAGAGACATTTCTAGAAGGTGGTGATGAGAGCGACTTGGTGGCTGCTTGGAAAAAGGTGAACTGAAAATGTCAGGGAGAAGATGAGCAACATTCTTAAAATGCTGGCTAAAATATCCTCATTTATGTGAACTTTTTCTTTTACACAGTTTTTTTCATGAGTCTTTCAGATGTCATAATTTGACAATGCTATCTGACTACTTCAACTGGACTGTAAGGTTAGACCTGTGAGTAATGGCAGGAGGCAAAAACGCTGAAATAACTTAACATTTTAGAAACAGAATGCCTAATTGTTTACCCAAGGGGTATCAACATGCAAAATCAGTCACAATAACAAATTTTGCTGAGCAATTAATTGTCTAAAAAATTATTGCGATAAACGATAATATTGTTTCAAGACCTTTTGACACTGATTTAATAGAAATGACTAATAATGCATGCTATTTCCTAACGCTGAATGTGACAGGTAGCCAATTAGAAAGCGCGGATTCTCCACTGTGCTTTCTGAGGGGAAATAACGAGGGGAATCCCAAACAGCTGACATGGCGCAACCCGAAGTCCAGCGGACATTGGAGATGATATGTGGAAACAACATTAATATTTATTCAACATTTCGTGCAAAGAATATAGAAATGACAAGGAGAGGAGTTGGAGCCAAATTGCTACCGCAGTTGATAAACCCGGTAGGTTTTCAGCTGTTCTTCGTTAACGTGACATAAATAGGTTATAATGATTTTCATTCAGTCAGGACTTTATGCTGACTCTAGCCACATGCATCACAGGTAGATTCTAGTAAAGCATTGATTAATGTCTGGTTTTAAAATTAGTTAACTGGACTTGTAGCCATTATTTTGTGCCCATGTGGCTGGACACCACACGGCACGACAAACCCGATCGAACCGTTATACCGTAGATTTCTGTCGGCTAATGTGTGGTC
>NW_015115142.1:32831-79079 GCF_001443285.1 Poecilia latipinna | reverse complement strand
AACGTGGCATAAATAGGTTAAAATGATTTTCTTTCAGTCAGGTCTTTACGCTGACTCCAGCTACATGCATCACAGGTAGATTCTAGTAAAGCATTGATTAATGCCTGGTTTTAAACTTAGACTTGTAGCCATTATTTTGTACCCAAGTGGCTGGACACCACACGGCACAATCAAACCCGATTGAACCGATATAACTAGGATTTCTGTCGGCTAATGTGTCTCTTTCAGCATCCACCCCAACAACTTGCCCCTCAACAGCATCCTCCCCCACCTCTGGTGCCGTATCCCATGCCTCCACAGTTCTCTCAGTAAATGCCCCACATACTTGAAAGAGGTAATTTATTGCATTTTGTCTTTTAAGTTCTTTACCTAATTTGAAATTTTTGTATTTACACAACAGGGTTCTGTCAACCTATGAAGCCGACAACTCGTGTCGTGTGCGCTGGACATTATACTAAGGAAATGATGAAGGGAGGGTCAGTGGAGAGCACCGGAGCTGAGCCTTTTTTCATTCAGTGTCATCACAGAAAGAAAAAAAGACAGGAAGAGACGATAAAGCCGATAATTAAAATGAGGTCGATAGGTTTAATTAATCCTGCGATTAATTGATTTATCGTTTATCGTGACAGGCCTAGTTGGGAATTGTTGCAGTTTGAATCCCCAAAAATTGGACTTCCTTTCTTAAAATGCAGTATTGTAAAGTATTTAAATTACAGAGAGTTTCTCTGGGCTCTGGAGTAACCTCCTGCTGTCTCAGCCTTGAGGTTGACAGCTGTCATTCTGAGCAGGATCAGAACTGGCATCGTTTCACCAGAGACGTGTCGTCAGACATGTCTTTAAAATCTGTTTTAAAGACAGAGTTTTACATAAGATGTAAAACTCTGCATATCTGTGTTTTCGTCGTGGTTTCTGATCTTATTGTCAGCAGTGAACATTATGTAAATACCTTTCAAATAGGCTATTTAAATTTTAGGGTTAGAGTGTTAAATGTTTATTGATCTCTGAGGATGTGTTCTTACATTATTACGCAACTGCCCTTGTGTTATTTGAAAATGGTCTCAAAGCAACAATATTATCGTTTATCGCGATATCTTCTGGAACAACTTATCACGTTATCGTGGCGGGACTAACTTCGATTCAGTTTAGTTACCATCAACGAACAAGGTTCTGATCGAACCGTCTCTGATTTCAATTAATAAATATAAGCCTTAACATAATAATCCATCTGTGTTGAAGGAAGCAGTCTGGTTACAACTCATGAAGCTCATTTTCTTTACCAACAATTTTGCTTTTTCAATAAAAAAGAGGCAGAAAATTAACAGAATTTGACTAAAGGAGGACATTTTCTGTGGGGGGGAAGCAGTTTCTCTGCACCTGGTCTCACCATCCGTCCATGACATTCAGACAAACAGAACGTCCAGAACCTTTGCTCCGCCCCCTTCTCCCCTGTGAACCTCGCTGTCATCCCCCTGCAGATCCAGGTGGCTAAGGATTAGCTGCCGCCGCTGCTGCTGTTTTCCTCTTCCGTTTCTCATCTCGTCTCTTGATCTGTCACTCTCCCACCACACAAGCTGAAGCACACACACACACACACACACACACACACACACACACACACACACACCTACTCAAATGCATTCTCATTGTTGCCCTTTTACCAGTGGGTCCTTTTCTCCTCCACGTCTCAGGATTCCGCTGCTCACGCAGGAAACCTTTAAAAACCCAAACAGCAAATTCATTTGCATGAGAAGGAGAGCGGTAAATAAGCAAAAAAAAACAAAAAAAAAACGGAAGAGTGCTTTTCAACAGGACGACCTCCAGAAGTCACTTTCCCCCCCCGGCTCTTAATGAGATGACAAAAGGACTAATTAGCCATGCTAACTCAAGACAAACAGCGCTGTAATTATTTTTCTAATGTTCCTACACAGCCTCAGATTTGTTTACTGATTCAGAGAGCGAACGCAACATTGTTTTTAAGTGTCAGGCCACGCTGATTATTGAGGCAGAGAGACGATCTTACAAATTCAGATCATGGGCCTGATGTCAAAAAGATGATTGGGAAGCGTTATTAATGAGGCCACAGATTAGATTATTACCGGGGTCATCCTGACGTTTAGGGAGGCCCTGTTATATTCATAAAATATAGAAAGATCAAACACAGCGAACATTTTCACTTTGGTCACATCCTCAACGCTGCCGTCACAGGTTCGATTCCCGGCCTGGTGACCTTTATCACATATCTTCTCTCTCTCATTACCTACTTTTCTGTCTGAGTGCTTTCAAATAAAGGTCAGAAGAGCAAAAAAAAGAAATGAGACAGAATTTTTTTAAAAACGGGAATCATATTTTCAGATGAGATCTGTTACCTTTTGAAAAATAACCTGTGAGCAGGTATTAAGTACACCTTTCATTTAGCACACGTTTCTGTATTGAATGTTGTCCTATTGGTCTGGTGTGAGGTTCAGATTTAAAGTATTTTCATTGCCTGTAAGCAGAAAATCATCGTAATTAACAGAAATAAAGGCTGTAAAATTTTAACCTATATAACGCGTTTCATTCAGTGATAAAGTTTCTGAAATAAATGGACTTTTCTGTAATATTCTAATTTATTGATCAGTTCTGTATGTGTGAAAAAACAACAATGTGCACCATCCTGAAAACTATAGCGCAACATAGTGGTGGCAGCATCATGGTGAAGGGATTATTTTAATAATCTGATCAAAGTCCTCAGTAATGTTTAATAATTTAATAAAATAATACTTTGAAGTATCAATGCAGAGCCGACTGGCTGTGAAATAATTCAACATAATGACTGAAAACAGGAAGGAATAACATTCTTGACACGTTATTCACATCACGTCTTTTAAGACGTCAAAAGGTTTAACAAACTAATAAACGTATCGTTTCCAGGCCATTCACTAAGTGAATGCAGGGACTCGGCAGTCATCTCTGTTTACCAAGATCAGTCTGATGAACCGAAACCCGACTGCTTAGAGCCAAGTTTTTAAATTATTCTTAATTCTGGGACAAAGTGTGTCTCACATTTTGTAAGTGTGAAGTGTTTTTGAGAGTTTTTTCTATCTGCTTATTTCTACTGAGCTGATCCATTATTCCCTGTAAAGATCATCTGCGGACCAGAAGTGCTTTGTTATCCTCTTTGAGCAGCTTTGTTTCCATTCACCATAACATTGGACAATTTTACATTTCTAAAGTAAATTTGCTCAATGGAAATGTCAGTTTCTCATAAACGTGGTTTATTTTGTAAAACTGCAATGGAAACACTTTTTTGGCTTCATACGAGTCACACGATCAGAAACCGCACATTTCCACTGGCCCAAAAAATGAAGAGGATGAAAGAAAGCAGGATGTTTTTATTTTACTTTATTATTTTTTGGTTGGAGAATGTTGGTGAGGAACAAATGGAAACTCAGTAATTGCGAAATTGTGTTTCTTCGACATGTGGAATATTGACAAAGTTTTGTGCACATGTGCAATGGAAATGCAGCTTTTGTCACTCGCTGGAGGAAACGCCTGCATTCAGCGTTTCTACGTTTGAAAGAGATTTTATTTTTATTTTTTTACCACAAAACCATCTAATTTGTCATTACCAAGACAGGTGTGTGGAATCATCTGACATCCATATAATGAAGTGCTTATCTGGTCTTGTAGACAATATGTTTTGTTAGTTATCAACTACGAAGAAACAAAACCGTGGCTGTTTTTTGTTATATATTAGATACTTCCAGTAATTTCTGGCTCTCTTACTCTAAAATAAAATATGAATTTGGTAGATATTCCTTTAGAGAGAAAAAGCTTTAAGCTGAATTTGTAATAATTCAGTTTTATAATCTGTCCCTGTTCACTGTGGCTCTGCATTATGTTACTGGTATGAAAAAAATTATGTATTTTTAATTAAAGTTGTCCTATTCAGTAAGCAGTAGTCTGTAATTTAAAATTTGGTTGTTATAATTCCAGCTTTGTTTTTTTTCTTCTTTCCTTTTTGTTCTTTTATTTAATGTGGTGGGTCTGACAGGTGGCTCCGTGTGGAGCTCGGCCACCGTTGCCATGGAGAAACAGAACCCATCAGTCAAAGCTCCTGCAAAGTCACTGAAGTGATCTACTGTAAGTGGTGGATTTTTGAAATTAGTTTCTATTGAAGCATAATCTTTGGCTTCTGACTAAATGAAGCCATGTGATTGGAGGTGAATTGCTACTTGAGGTGCTGTGCAGTCTAACTTTATTTTTATATTGAGAGAGCGAATTACTGTTGGAAGAACCTGAATAGGACTCTCGGCTGGGGAAGTTTAGTTCTAACAAAAAATGAGATCAAGAGAGCAAAGATAGGCACACGCTGTCTGTAAGGAGATCTTTTTTTTGTTGTTGTATTAAAACGAAAAATTAGGAAAACACACACCTTTACTTTCATTTCTCCACATCAAGAAATAAGTGTTGCATTTCCATTGACCATATAATTTCACAATTGAACTTTTCCAAAATAAGTTTGGTAAATGGAAACGTACAAAGTTTGAAAAACTTTATTTTTGATCCAAAGTTTTGGCACTAGGATGAGGTATCGAAATTGGTTTATTTTACAAAACTGCAACAGAAACCCTGTTTTCACATCACTCCTGTCACATGATCAACAACCAGACGTTTCCGCTGGCGCAAACCTCGAAGACGACGACTACAGGAAGGAGTCGGAGGATGTTTTTTAAATAACTTATCACACAAACAAACCTAACAATTATTTTTTAACGGAAACGCCGCAATTGAGATATCATTTTAGCGGAATATTGACAAAGTTTTGTGTACATTTGTAATGTAAACTCAGCTGTGGGCTTCATCAATAAACAGAAACAGATTTTAAAAAAAGGAAAAAGTAGTTTTTCATTTCAATTAGTCAAGGTATTTGTCTTGGTAGATCAAAAAGGAGACTTTTCTGTCTCTATAACATTTAAGTTGTCCTACGTCAAACATACTAGTAACACTCTGCGTCCCTGTTGTAAATAATAATAATAACAGTGTGTGTGTATCTACAGAGCCAGTCTGGCCATCTCTTCCCTCACGGTGGAACACTTTTTAGTTGCACTATAGTTGAGCGAGCTTTGGCCGGAGCTTTAACATATATTCTCTCCAGTGTCGGCTGTAAATATTGAATATTTTTGATCTGATATGAATCAGTGTGCACAGCTTGGGGGGCTTACGAGGCAGTTCAACCGGCTAACAGCTGATCTGTTTTAGCTTCGGCTCAGGCCTTGTCCGTCGTGTCTATTGACAGACGGCCTAGCAGTGAGATTTAGCTCAGTTGTTCAAAGCTGTTTGTCTGAAACGAGCATCTGACGTCCATTTGAGCGGTCTGGAGATCAACCTTACACTGTGTCCGTGCAGACGCAGTGGGGACGGGCTCAAAATCAGAAAACACAAATCCGCTTCTTAACGTGCCATTTGCTTTTTATTTCTCCGTGTTTTTGTCGTTGCGTTCCCCCTGGGATGAGCCGTCATAACACAGCTGACAGACTGATGCGCTTTCTCACCTTACATAATCCTCCCGATACCTGCTGCATTGCTTAAAACAGCTTCAGTAACTCAACTTGACTACAATTTGCACCAATAATGGTTAAGTATGCAGCGCTGTCTCCTCTAAGCTGACGGGTTCTGCATGTTTTCGTGGAGAAATTAAGGAACTTCAGTGATTTTCCCCCCAAGAGGTCGACTGCGTTCTGAAATCAAGCCGCTAATTAAACGGTGAAGGTAAACAGTTAGCTGTTCAGGCTGTGACAGAGTTCAGCAGTCGGCGCATTCATGTGTCACATTTTGATTTTTGCAGTTCATCTAATGTCATGATTTGTAAATATCAGGGCTGCATGGGAAGCAATAATAATGTCACTGCAAACCATTTACGAACCGCTAAACTTTCTGAATCCTTCCGGCTAATTGGCAAACTTAGGGAGTAAACGGTGAAGTCAGAAATAGAAATTGGGGTAATTATCATTATTATTATTATTTTCCTGGTTTGGAAAGGTCAACAACTCCCAATCAGACACAGCTAACATTTTGGCATTTAAAATGTCGGCACTAAAATTGGTATCGACCAATATTAGTAATTTTTTAACATATTGGAATCGGCCCGATAAAACTGAGCTAATATTAACTGATGTTTATTTCTGTCTTGCTGCCATCTGTTTCTGGTTGTTAAAACAGTAGAGATACAATATTGGTTATCGGCCAGAACAGCAATATAAATATCAGATATTGATATCAGTCCAGATGTTCATATCGTGTTTTCATGATAAGTTCATGATAAGTTCATTTTAAATGAGATTCAATGAAGCTACCAGTTACTCATGAGCAGGGATGTCAAAAGTGCAGCCCGAGGGCCATTTGTGGCCCGTTTGCTGATTTTGTGAGGCCCCCAGCTGCAATTCAAGAATGATACAAATTTGGCCCGTCCAGCACAACGGGTTGATGCAGACGGAGGTTTTTGTTTTTGTTTGTAATCAGGATGAAATTATTACAGACAGTAAAATAATTTGAAAGCTAGATGCCTTTCTCTGCTGGCCAATCAGGTGGAGTTTTACTAATGTTTTTGCCCATTCCTGATGTAGATCACCCGAAAGAGTTGATCATTATTATGACGATACAGGTGGAACAAAAACGTTTCATCTCATTACTCGCCATCATTACGATATTTATCGATTTGATAATTTGCTGTTATTGTGCGGTTCGGGCCTTTAAGTGTAAACTGTCTGGAACAGTTGGCCTTACCGCCTGAAGCAGATGCATATTTCAATAAAGTCCTGAGGCAGGAGAATTTAGTTAATCTGCGAGTTGCTTTGCTACGTTGATGTAAGCTGAACTCTCTCAACAGCTGGGTGGATTTCAGAGTCAGACTCGTGCTCTGCAGAGCCGGTGGCCACCAACGCCGCCGAGCACAGGCGAGCCAGCTGACAGATTCCTGAACTAAATATTAATCAATATCTGAGGTCTAAGCAGTAAAAAGCTTTTCTGCTTATGGGAAAACTCTTGAAATGGAACCAGATTTCCATTTCAAGTAGATGTACATAAAATCGGGTCATTTTCTGAAGCCGGGAGATTTTAGAGTAGGCGATTGTGTGGTAATGTTTTGCTGATAAAAATCAGTATAGTAGAATGTCAATAGCTTTCAATGAGCTGTCCCTGAACTGCAGATGATAAATTTATTATTTCTTTGTCATTTTCAAACAACAGTTCACTGGAAATCAACATGCAGTTGTTGTTAGCAACAATCTTCATACAATAACTGCAATATATTTCATGTTTGATGGTGAGCAGTTTTTACCTGGAGGTTTGCCATCCTCATCAGAACGACATTATAGATTTCAGTTCCAGTATAACATCTACATGCACTCTATGTGGAAACAGGCCAATGTCTGGAAACCGCTGAAACGCCTATGTTGCTGGCTGTGTTTCTGTTCACTGTCAAGTTGAGCAAATCGGAATTACAAAAAATAAATTAGCTAAATGGAAACGCGTCAATTTCTAAAAAACCCGTTTTTCAGTGAAAGGTTTTTGCCCTACGATGAGGTGGTTTTTCGCAAAACTGTGATGGAAACACTTTGTGTGCTTCACGCCAGAATATGAATATATCTCATAACTGTTTACGTCTTTCAATGACTTGTCACGTGAAACAAACATATTCACGTGTGATTTGAATTGCTTTTCTTAATGGAAACACCGCAATTACAAAATTATGTTTTTTTTCCCACATTGGTAGAAAATAAAAACAAGTTTTGCTCACTGCGGAAGAAGAAGCCCCAGAAATGTAAACAACGATGAAAGGAGGAGGATTGAAAACAAGAAGTGAGATAAGATGCTCATAGACTCATTAAAACCAGCTTCAGATGGGATAACCACTGACAAATACACACTTTTTGGTTTGTAGTGCAACTGATATCTAAAAAAACTACAGACGGAGTTTCTTCCTCCACACCGAGGCTGAAACTGATGATGGAGGCACAGAAACCTCTCTTCAGGGAAATTCTTCAAATCAGTTCTTCTGGTCCTGTTGTTGCTGCTGCTATCTTTCATGGCAAGAAAACAGATTAATGGTCTAGGAAATACCCAATTTTGAAACTCAGTTTTCTGACAATTATCCTTTCAATCTTTCTGGACAGAAAAGTAGACATGTACTGCTCCCTTCATGAACCTAACACACTGTTTGAACTGAGCTAACTTGAACAGCTGTCACTAATTTACGCTGCCAAAGAATTGTTCATTTTGGACGAAGTGGAGGATTATCAAGTCCTCCAAGTAGCCGGCTCAAATCTTTGCTCTAGTTTAGTTTTCTCTGCGAATTCAATTCCGATCTCGTGACAACAACCACATTACTTTATCTCATGCTATGTAATGCAGATGCTCTGTCTGCGATCATGAAAGTTTACACACCTGCGCATGCTTCCACTAACTGCAGTCCAAAGTGGCCGAAAACAGGAAACAGTTTGTATGGTTTGATAGTTTGATGGTTTGATTTCCGGCAGTTACAGAAAAATGGTTGTTTGGTTAAGGAGGTATTAGACGGGAAGGAAACTACCATCTGTTGTGAAAGATTCAAAGATTTGTCCTCATTCTCTGGATGGACAGCTGTGCAGGATGAGACTCACCCTGAAGGATTATTCACTGTCTTTTGTTGATCCTGCCATGTTTCACTCTTGAGCCAAATCCACAAATCTTTTATATTTTAACAGGAGTGCCTACTTTAGAGGCGGTACGTTACTCAGACAAGTTTTATCTCCTGGAAAATAAAATAGAAAAACAACGAGAAACAACTTGCTGTTTTACAAAGCTTAAGCTTTGATTAATGTTTTTTTTGTTTTGTTTTGATTTGTTATTTTGCTGAGCATTAGACAGTGGATGGAATCATAGACTAATATATATATATTTTAGAAATGTTCTTGCTTCAACATACAGGTGTTGTACATATTTCCCCCCCCAAAAAAATTTTTGTTTAATGTCTTCACTTATCATCTTTGTAATTTTCTCTGATGTTCATCTGTGATAAAACTGTCACAAGGCTTTCATTAATGATGTAATTAGAAGTATAGGCAGAACAAGATCTACAGCTAGAAAATGAGGGAGATGAAACCCAAGTCATGTTTCCACATGAGACTCTGTATGCGGAAAATGCTTCATGTTCCCAGGAGGATCAAACATGCATGGAAGAGAAGGATCACCACTGACCTGGGTGGGCCATGAAAATGAAGAGCTGAGAAGTTAGTTTTTAAATGTGGAAAAGATTGTTTTTGTAGATTCAATTCAAAAATACTTTATTGATCCCAAAGGGAAATTAGAAGCTAATGTAACTCTTTTAATGAAAAGTTTTTGTAGCCGGTGATGGCTGTGGGCAGGACCTCCTGTAGCAGTCTGTACCACAACAAATTTGAAGAAGCTGATTCGTGTGAAACCCACATACATGTCTTGAAAATCTTGGGTCAAGATATTATCATAAGGCTGGTGGATTGTGTATTTTTATTATTTTAATGCATGTAGGGGTTTGTATCCAGACATTCATTGATGAGCTCCCGAAAAATGATTCTCTCTAAGACAGACTTTAAGTAAGTAGATTTGGAAGAACATCTAACAACTGCATGCAGAGAGAATCGCGGCTCAGATGAGCGATTATATGAAGTGAAATCCAAAAGATCAAATCCAGGACTGAATGGTTTTGAGAAAAGTTATGACAGTATATAGAAATGAAAACGTGTTCACAAAATTAGCAAAATTAACTTGTTTTAATGCCGTTATTTTTTTTAAACGTGCGTTTAACACAATTTTTTGGACTTTATCTGTGCTGCAGTTTGAACATAACTTTCTTCTCTGTCTCAGCTGTTTCTCTATGGAGCTAATTTGCCATTTAATCCAAAACGTAATCTCTAAAAACAGCTCCACTTTCTCTTCACATCTCATCCCACTTGGCTCTGCTCTGTGGTGTCGCCATGGCGCTGCAGCGCTGAGAGCGTAAGAACACCGAAATTATTTTACTGTTGTAGACAAAACAACGCAGCAAAACCTGATTTTACATACAGCTATTCATGACTGCTACAACAAAAATAAAAAAACACAAACACTGATAAATACAAAAGAATCAGACATGAGAAACAATTTCATGTTTTGCCTGTTTTAATCAGTTAACAGTCCTAATAAAAACATGTAGAACTCATATAGTAACTCATTTTTTTATTTTTTAACTATTAATTAAATGTCTGTAATTCACAGCAAACCTATGATTAATTAGATCATGAGCTCACATTTTTCTTCTTGCCCAATCGGTTTTATCTGTTCCAGGTCCAGTTATCTAAAGAACGATGATCGAGGCTTTAAAGGTTAAACCAAAGCAATTAAATTTACAACATCCAGTAGGCGCAACATCCATAGAGTGCAGCAGATGTCAGATTAATTCTCTGTGAAAATGTTGTGTATTTTGTCGCTTCCAGCCACAGACAGCCTGAGGCGAATGTCAGACTTATACGTTTTTCACAAAACCAACTGAGTTCCATGAAAGACGCAACGCTGCAGAAAGACCAAGGCCCCTTTAACAACACACCTCTGATCGCCGCCGCCTCAGCCGGGTAAACGCTGCTGTGCATGTGTCAGTCCTTCAGAATAAAACTAAAGCAGTCATGGAATGCGGTCTCACCCCCGTCCTCTCTCCACATAAAAAAAACAAGAATGTGAAGAAAGCTCAAAATCCTCCATGATTTCCTGCTTCCACTCACACCATCTGTGACCTTAAAATCCCAGGAAAGACTTTAATCTGCTGCTCTGCTGCGTCTTTCCATCATCACTTGACAGATTTTGAGCCGTCTTCAGTCAACAAACTAAAATATGAATCGGGAATCCTCCATTTGGAATGTTTGCTGCGTTATTAGTGTTGAAAAGGTTCTCAGAGTTTTTACATCTACATCAGCTAAACACTTCTTTGTTTTTTACCAGTTTAGTTGTGGAGGCTGGTGCTGTTATGTAACTTGAATGTGTCAAAAAAACAAAAAAATAGATTCTGTTAGTTAGCAAAGCTCACAAAAAATCTAAATAAGTAAAATATGTTGTTGTGTAAATTGGGGATCTTCTTGAATGTTTTCCACTAGATTGTATTTTGACCCATTTTATACTGAGGTGGAAAACTCTGTTGTATTCTACTTTGCACACGGTAATCCCAATATTATTAGGGCTGTCAAACAATTCAAACTTTTAATCTGATTAATTACAGGATTGCTGTGAATTAATGGCGATTAATTGATCGTTAAAAAAAAACTGAGAGACTAAATGGGTTATAATTTTTTTTAGGACGGTCAAGTTATTAAAATAGGATACAGAATGCAGAAATATTGGATGCTTTTGTATTTACCACTGTTCACATTCTTTTTGTTCATAGCAGTTCAGTCGTGAGTAGCTGCGACTGAATTTTGTTTTGTCTACAACAGTAAAATAATTTTGAGGCTCTTCCTGTGCTCTGAGCGCTGCAGCGCCATAGCAACGGCACAGAGCAGCGCTGAGTGAAAGGAGAGGTGGAGAGAGAGAGTGGAGGAGGGCAGATAAATCGAAAATATCGATCATATCAGTATTAAGTCGGTATCATTATTGGATCGACACTAATGTGAATATGTATATTTCACTTTCAGATTGCCTCTTGAAAGTTAATCTTATTTTTGTTTTGGAATTTCCTAACGGCAGAAAAGACTTTGTTTTGATTTGCTCTCATTTTATAACCCCTTGACTTACTTAAGAAAAATTGCACACAAATTAGATTCATTTTCTATTTCTCTTTATGTGAATATGTGATTAAAGTATTGTGTGCTAAACTTGTCCAAATTCTTGAAAAAAAGGAAAACCACAAAAACTCCTAAGTACCTAAAGCTTAAATAACAAAAAGTATTGATCAATATCAGTATCGGTGATAATGGGTCTATATTTACCGGGTATCGGATCGATACCAACATGTGCATTATCACACATTGTTCTTGGAGTGGCAGATGAGGGGTTAAAAATCCTGTAACATTATGATTATGTCAATAATGAATTTGCAAAACATCTTTTTTATTTTCTAGTTATTACATTTTGTTGTATTGTGAAAACCAATTAAACATCCACACGTTTAAACATCTGTATGTTAGAAAAACAAAGTGCCCCTAATTTTTTTTTCTTTTTCGTCTAAACCTTTGTTGCATCACCATAAAAAAAAACTACTAATAAGATAAAACGTGGACCTGTGAAGACACTCGACCCATTCAGAAACCTCTCTCTGACTGAACAGGAGCCCAGACCTTATCAGCTAACCAGGGTGTCACCGACTCCCTTCGCTGATGCCTGACGGCAGCTGAATGTGCTCAAATCCCTGCAGCAGATTTCTTATTTCCAGCAAAAGATTGAAAGCAGAAGACAGAGAGGCTGTTTCAGCAGCAGAATAATGATTTTATTGTCATTTCACACAATCTCTGTCGATGTCATTCAGAGAGCAGTAATGACTGCAGCTTTCCTCGTCTCCATTCCCCAGCCTGTTTTATATGATATCTTCCTGTTGCCGCTGTCTTAATGGGTTTTTCATTTTTCATTTTTCTATTACCTCATTTAAGGGAATATCGACTGTTTACATTGCATCATCAAGCAAAAGACCTAAAAATATAAACGAACAAGGCACAAAATGCAGCAGTTAGGGAGTCGTTTCTCCTTTAGCTACTAAGATTGTGACTGCAATGAGAAGAGGCTTAAACATCCGCCATGAGGTCACACACACATTTAGGTCATCAAAACGTCGTAACATCTCACAATGTATGAAAACAGGTCATGTGTCGATTTGGATGTTAAATCAAAGAGTGCAGTGCAGTGTTGATTTGATTCTTTCATGCATGCTTGAGAAATCCTTTAATCTCCATGGCAACCACTGAGTTGTGCAACACACCCGGGTGGACCTAGCCTCGCCTTCAAGGACGAAGCTCCTCCTCTACGCTGCAGTTTCCAAGCTTCTGAGCTTCTGCCTCACAAAGTAGCCCTACCCGCCACTGCCCCACTCAGTTCCTTCAGACTAGCCAGCAGCAATTAGCAAACACCTGGTGGAACTGAGCATCAGCTAAGCTCATTATAGGAGCTGCTTGTCAGTGAAATGTTGGTAAAAACATTGTTAAAGCATTAATAGAGGAGCCATGTTTTGATGACTTCCTGAAGGCGGAGTTTCACAAAGAGTAGGAGCTTCTTAAAGAGACAGAGGCCCAATTTTAAGGCGTTAAATTATGAAGTTGAATGTCTTTTATTTGTTTTCATAACAACTGAAGGTAACATAGTTACTTTAGATTGCTACTATATGGCTGTAAAGTACATAATACTGCCTCCTTAAAGATAATTTTTAAATGAATAAAAACAACAAAAGCAACATTTTTCTGTTGTTTCCTTGGCTACATAAACATCCTGAACATCTGGACACAATGTGCTCAAACTGGCTGCTGGATGAACATGTTCAGCACAGAATAACATCAACATGGGTTAACCAAGGCTTCATCCTGAGGTTCACTGCTAAGATGGAGACACTCCAGGGAGTTCTCTCTTGCCTCCAGGATCTCAGTTCATAATGACACCAAAGAATATTTAAAGTGTCTGTTTTCCAGCCGAGCGCCTAAATACGCCCCACTTCTGATCTTCTCCCAGAGGATATGAAATCCCTGCGTGCTCTGCTCCGTCATCCTGCGGTTTCTATTCTATCTTCCTGCAACACCTGATGACTTGAGGAGCGTCAGAAGCACAAGCCGTCTCGATGGAAGTGCCAGCGGCGCTGAAAAAGAACGCCGTGAATCAAAAGTGGGAACCAAACAAAACGAGCGAGGCTGGAAAGGTTAAAGAGATTAAAACATGGCTGAGGAAACGGTTTTCTTTTGCTCCAGAGTCTTTTCTCCAGCAAATATAAAGACTCAGGCTTTGATTATATTAGCCCGCATTTTACCCCGACAAGTAGGGCGGCTGTAACGAGGGTTACACAACAACAGAACCACTTCTTGGACGCTCGATGTAGCAGTGGATTGCCTGGAGCAAGAAAAAATAAACTCTAATTCCTCCTTTTGATATCGGCGGTGTTGGGAGGAGGAGGGGAATCTAAGCAAGAAAGTGACACATAGGAGGTGAGATAGTAAAGACCCCCGAGTGGGGGGGAAAAAAATCCCTGTGTTGTGCTCATCCATGTGAGAAACTGGGTGAGATGGAGGAGATTCTGATTTTTTATGATTCCTCGAGCCGCTGAGAGGAGCACAAAGGGACAAAAAAAATAAAATAAAGTATAAAACTGCGACAACAGCAGGCAGGCGTTAGGCTCATCCCTCTCCTCCGCTCCTCGCACAGCCAGGCGGAACAAAACGAAGCGGAGGCAAACAAAAAGGGCAACAGCCATCGTCAGGCTCTGCTGGCCAGATGTGAGACAATGAGAGACGTCAACGGGAAGGAGAAAAGAAAAAGGCAAAATACGAGCACAGATGGACTGGATGATGATGGAGATTTGGGAACTGAAGGCGCCTTGCTACATGTAGAGATACATTTAGACAGCCGGAGTAGAGCAAAGAACTTTTTATCGCAGCTACGATTCAACTCATCTTTCCAATCATTTCTGTACCTTACTGGTTATGATACATACAAGTTGGAACATCTTGTTATGGATGAAACATCAGTTACAATAGAGAAACACAACCATAAACATTTACAGCTTTATCTAAGGAAGAGATATTGATGCTTATATCTGGGGTTTAGTGTCAGCCAGTACCAATCCAATACAGAAAGAGTCTGTTGAATTGACCTAAATTCTACATTTTATTATGTCAATTTTACGTTTTTGAATTTGACGGTATGTTATGTTACTCCTCCATTAAAAACACACATGGAGTGTTTGAGAAGTCCTTTAATCTCCCGTGGCAACCATTCAGATGTCCAAAACGCCTGGGTGGACGTAGCCCCACCTCCTTGAAGCTGCAGTTTCCAAGCTACCAAGCTTCCTCCTCACAGAGCAGCTCTCCCCCACTCAGCTCCTTCAGACTAGCCATCATCAATTAGCAAACACCTGGTGGAGCTGAGCATCTTCTGAGCTCATTATAGGAGCTACTTCTCAGTGAAACGCTGATAAAGAATTAATAGAGGAGCCATGTTGGGATGAATCCCTGAAGGCGGAGCTTTAGAAAGAGCAGGAGTTTCTTAAAGAGACAGAGGCCCAATTTTAAAGCTTTAAATTATGAAGTTACATTACTTTTAAGTAAAATTTGATATATGCAATATTTTTATAATAACTGAAGATAACATAGCTACTTGACTGTGTTCTAAAATGGCTCTATGCGCATAATTCTGCCCTTTTAAACAAATAAAAACACACAGCTTTTTCTTTACTTCATCAAAATTAGAAAAAAACCCATCAGCTGTGAAATGTTTCACGATTCATCAAAGATTTTGAGAAGAAAGTAACAAAGATATGATTTGCTTCATATTTCAAAGCAAATGTGAATCAAGGAAAACAAATAAATGAAAAAAAAAGATTTAATTATTACTTTTAGTGTTTTCAACACTGTACTTTTTATGCTTATCAAATTTACCGTACTTATTTATCTTAATATACAATATGACATGGTACATGAAATCCCTTCTAAGACATAAGTTGAGTCATCTAAAAGTTTTCTAATTAGTCCAGACAGAGGCGTATAATTAGTGTTGAATAATTAGAGCTTGTGATGAAGCGCTGCTGTAATTTGGACCCAGTTCAGCCGCTTCAGTCCCAGAGGAGGGAAGTCACTTTCTGAGGACCCGACTCATCATCACTCACGTTGTCGCATGTGCAGGTGTGTCACAGCGAGTGTGTTGGAAAAAATGGTTTAAAGTTTCAAATTATGTATTTACATTATTTATTTTTTTTTATGTCTTGGATGAATTACACAACATTTTTCTGATTTTCATCGCTATTATTATTCAATTTGTAACTCATGTCTGCACTGAGAATTAGTTTTATTCTCTGTGCACAATACAATTATTTTTATCTTTTGGACAGCAAAACAAATAAAAAAAAATCAAAATATGCCCACAGTGTTGCTCCTCCAGGATAATTTCACCTTCTTGCCTCCGTAAATTAAAACATGCTCCATTTAATTACAGATGAATAAACGAACAACGACGGAGTTATTTTAGCCCCATCCGTGTTGTTCTCCTTTAACTGAATTTCATTAATGAGTTAATAATCAGTGCAGCTCATGATTCCTGAAGAACTTCTGCAGCGTTTAGCATTGATTGGAGTCCGAGTCAAACCAGGACCAGGAGTGTTTAAATGTTTATTTAAATAAAAAGCAGATGGCCGCTCAGCGTAAAGGAGTGTGCTGGAATTTTTGAAGTGAACACAACATAAAAACACAATGTGAAACTAATAAGTTATCAATTTTTCTTTACCTTGACTTGCTAAATATTCATAAATATAGACATGGCATGAAGGTTTATTACAGAAATCCTTAAAAACAATCAAAAGGATTTTCAGTTAAACCAGTTTAAGTGGCACGATCAAACAACTTCAGTACATTTTATTCTTCATATTAGAAATAAAGTATCTTTTCACAGGTTTAGTAGCAGATAATCTAATATAAAATGGTGGCGCAATGATCCAACATTCAAACCATGTGACCTAATAACTAATACTGAAAGTGTTTTTCTCATTAGCAGTTTAACATTTTCAGTATTTCATGGTGGTACTTAATTATTCAACATAAACCATGAACAGCTTTCAATAAGCAGCAATCTATAACCTTTAGGGCGTTAAAAACTGCTATAATGTTCCTTCAGGGTTTCGTTGGTTTGCGCTGATGTTTTACTGCAATTCGGTTGCGTATTAAAATCTTACTGAGGTTTTTTTTACTTCACTTCGTGGGTGAAGTATCACTATGATGATGTCATTTCTTTGTATTCGTAAAAAACCTTGGTATTTACAGAGCAGTTTGAAATTGTTTGCTAAAAGTTATTGAGTGCTTTCAGTTTGCCTCTTGTTCTCTGCGCCGTGTCATCGCCGCCCTGCAGAGCCATATGAGACCACAGAGACCAGAAGCAAGGCGCTAAATGTGGAGAGTCGTAGTATGTGGTTCACCGTCGCAAATTGCCACTAGAGGGGCTCATAACAGATGTTACATTCAGATCAAAAGTCTGAGATTTCAACGCTGCCTTCTCCTTGGCTCGGTTTGCCTCAGAGGAAGGTTGGAGATGTAACCAGAAACACCGAGTTTAGAGTGAAGCACACGGAGGGTTTGTGAACAACAGCACATCAGGGCCACTGTAGGTAGAAAAAAGGGAGTAAATTTCTACCAAATTTTGAGATTAATCTCAGAAATGTTCTTGAAAAGAACCTGGAAATTTCTGAGTTTCTAAAGTCAAATATTTTTGACTGTTGAAACTTTTAAGATTTTTTTTCCCAGCAAATTTTCAACTTTAGAAAATTTGAAAACTCAGAAATGTCCATGTTTTTCCTAGAAAATTCAGTTTGTCAATTTTTTATTTATTTTATTTATGTTTTTATTTCTTTGCAGAAATGTACCCCTCTTTTTTTCCTACTGCATGTACAGTGGCTCTACATATTCGTGCTCCACAATTTGAGCCGTTTTGTTTCAAAAATCATCCCAGCGTCCTTTTTGACATGTTCTCACTAAATGCAGAAGTTGATTTGAATTTAGCACAACTTCTTATTAGCAATAAGGAGCAATATTAGAATAAGAAGTCGTGGCACCAAGACGACTTCTTAACACGACATCAGCGCCTGCAGTGTTATGCTTACATCACACCTCACTGCCACTGACATCGTCATGCTGATGTGTCTCCTAACATTTAGATGAGTTTGAAAAGAAAAAGGGAAATCTCTGGCATGGATACAGAAGCTGGATGATTGTTTTGTTTTTTCTTTCTCAGAACTGTTATGATTTTTATATATTAGGATTTGTAGCCCTTCCCTTTAAAGGTGCAATATGTAACTTTTGTAAGGAACTGTCACCATGTTGTGACACTTTCCTATGAGACAGATAATCTGTGAAAAGATAAATCTCCTCCACTCCCTTCCTGAGTTACTATTGCCGGTCTGAAGAAATGCACCGCTCACCGTAAAAATCAACCAATCACAGGTAGGAGGAGGGGCTTAGCGCTGTCGATCAACATCATGTACAAGAAAACAGTTTTTCCACCGTCATCGGTGGCTATGCTAGCTAGCCTCAATTTCACAAGAGGCGCTGCAGCATAGCAGAGAGCAAGAGGGGATGAGGAGCGCCACACAAGATGGTGACTGATAGCGTTAAGTCCCTCCTTCTGGCTCTGATTGGTTGATTCTAGTTAGAAGTTTGATTTTTGTTTCACACATAAACTATCACAACATAGGAATAGTTTCAACAAATATGTATAAAAATGTTTTTTATAAAAATACATTGGTCAGCTTTAATGACAAAAAGATTATTGTATATTAATTAGCTCTAAATAAAGTCAGAGAAAACTCTCTGCTCTCTGTTCCTCCGGTTCTGACTCTGAACCGGAGGAACCATGTCATCGCTTGCAGCTAAACTGAGCTAACGTTTAGAGAGCGTTATCATTCCTCTGCACATTTCCTGCATGAACATAAACTCACCAGCCACTTTATCAGCTACTCACCTGCTAAAACCAGGCTGGATCCCCTTTTCCTTCAGCTTCAGACTAATTCTTCTTAGCACAGATTCTACAAGGTCTCAGAAACATTCTGCTGATACTTCACTCCATGTTGGCAGAAACACAGCATCTCAATATTACTGCAGATTCAGTGGCTGCATATCCATGATGCTAATCTGCTGTTCCACGGCATCCCTCAGGCGCTGGATTAGGATTTGGTGACGGTGAAGGCCGCTGACTTACAGAGAGCTCAGAAACCAGTTTTACATGATACGGTGCATCGTCCCGGTGGAATCATCTATCAGAAGACTGCAGTGGCACAACTAAAAAAAGTAACAAAAATAGCCATGAATCAGTTTAAAATGTTATTTCATAAGTTGTGGAATAATACAGTTTTGACTTAATACTGTACTTACTTAATATCACCTAATTCAATATAATTAAACTAAATGAATAAACATTTCCACTAACAGAAATGGGCAAATTGAAATTCCGACAATAAATTTGCTTAACGGAAACACGCCAGTTTCGAAGAAAAAACTTGTTTTTCCGCTACAGTGAGGTTGTTTTCTGCCCTACTGAAATAGATGTATTCTTGCAGAGCTGAAATGGAAACACTTTTCTTGACTCACTAGAGTCACATGATCAACAGCTGGATGTTGCTACTGGTGGAAATGCCAAATAAGATGACAGGAAGCGGTAGGACGATGATGGTTTGTTGATGTAGCTCAGCCATGTGTGACTTTAATTTCATTTCTTATTTAGTGGAAACACAACAATTGCAAAATTGTGATTTTTTTCTACATTAGAAGAATATCAACAAAGTTTTGTGCATATTTGTAATGGAATCACAGCCACTATGAATGTGAGGTCATTATGATCTGTCCAGGGCTGCAGGTCTGATGTCCTGCAGCTTTTATGTAGCTTCCTGGTTCAACACACCTGAACCACATCACTGAATCACCACACATTTTGGTCTTCAGTTTAGTTTTCTGTCATAATCTCTTTTCTTTTTTTCTTTCTTTTTTTATTTTTCAAAGAAACTTGATCTGTTCAAAACAGATTTGATTTCAGAACATCATGTTACAAGTTTGGATGCATTTTGTTTCTCCTCCGCTGGTTCAACTATTCCAAGCAATTTCTAACCGTTTACATGACGTCCATGTTGGGACATAAAGACTAAAGATGAAACAGAATTATGAAAGCCAGCATCCAGGTTGTGTCTCTGCCTCACAGCTTTATGGTCTGATCCAATTAAGGCTGTGATGTACGAATAATAATAAGTAATAGGTGATAATAATAATAATAATAATAATTAATAATAATAAGACATTCCCGCTGTTGTTAATACCAAATGAGTCTGAAATTCGTCCAGCCTGCTGAGTGGATCCCTGTTGAGATCCGAAGCAGCCCGGGGCGGGACCAGAACATGCTGCATGGATTATCGCTCCCATCTGGCCTCTGAGTCCCAGGAGGAAGTGGAGGGCCACACATCCTGATGTGACCTCAAACCCGACAAAGAAAGAGAGAGAAGAGAGAGGGGGAGAGAGAGAGAGAGAGAGAGGGATCTGCATCATGTTTAATGCCAGAAAATAGACAACTGGCTCACATACCAGCTGTACTCTGACCTGTCGCTAGAAAACATCTACAGACATCAAACACTGAGACCGACTGGATGTAAATCAGCTCACAGGAAGACTGAAGTGCAGTTGGTTGTTTTGTTACCCTACATTGCTTCATTTGTTTTTATAAAAAAGAAGAAAATCAGGATCAGATGTTGGTAGTTTATTTTAAATGTAAACGAGCGTTTCCTTTTTTTGACTGGTGGCGTTTGAATTCATACATGCTCTGATCTCACGGTTTGCAGTAAAACACGTTCTGGGATAATGAACCGTTTTTTCTTTCAGGTCCCACAGGATGATTTGTCTCTATAAAATATGCGTTCAATCTTTATAAGTCATGTCCAGTTTGGTTAACTGCATCAGAACGCTGTGCAACATAGTAAAACCCAATAATGTCATTTTTTAAGACCTGATATCAATAGAGAAAGGAGAGTTTAATATGATAAGATGGTTCTTTCAGTGTCCATTCATAGATGAAACTGAAACCTGGTGATGGAGAAGTCATTAAATTGGATCAGTGCGCCACAGCGAAGGGAAAATAATGTAAAAGAGGCTTGGGAGTCTTACTTCTTCAAAAGAGAAAAAGACGCAACGGCGTCTCCGACTGACCTGGAGTTGAGAGTAAAAGCAACTTTCACCTGGTGGGAAAAAAAACAGGTTTTGTTGTCCGTCTTCTCATTGATAAGTTCTCAAAAAACCTCTTTGAAACTTCCAGCCACCCACTCAGTTAATCCCCAATCTTGAATTTCTCAAGATTGTTTAAAACCTCCTGGGCTCTGAGGAACCGCAGCCAACCGGTTTGTCAGATTTGATTAGAGTCGATGTTTGCGTCACTTTAACTGCGGCGCTGAGCGAACAGCGTGATCTCAAAAGAGTTTTGAGAAAAAGCAGAAAACCTAAATGGTACCGACAATTTGACAAATGCAAGACTTAAAGTTGGAACGTAATTATAGTTGACATGATCCGACTCTGTAGTCATTTTGCACACACACAAATGCAGGCTTGGTGTGTGACGGCCTGCAGAGCACACACACAGGCCAGGAGGTCATAACCTCACATTACAAACCTGTAAACTCTTGTCCTGTGTGACGTAACTCAGAGTGGAGCCTGGTGCTCTGAACACACACAAAATACTACCAAGGGTGTTGTTTTTTTTTATCGTAAGTCTTTTGTTCTCCTTGATGCTTGTGTCCAGATTTATGACTTGATGACATCGTTTGGAAGGGATTGAAGGTGAAAGACAATAATTGCAGACGCATATTCAAAAGATAGGATCTGAGTCTCACTCTGTGCAAACAGAATCAATTTTTATTGCGCATCGGAATGCAGCGTTGTTAAATTTGTGGCACCTTTATCTTTCCTTATGAGATTTAGAATTTAATAAGCACGAGTGAATAAAACCCTGTATGCAGTTTTAAAGCTGCATACATATCTGGCATGAAAACTTTTTAAAGGTGCAGTGTTATGTAAAATCAACTTTTTGGAGCTTTATATTTGTCATCCAAAACATTCCTGGTGTGTTGCCCTGATTCTTTCATGCATGTTTGAGAAATCCTTTTATCTCCCATGGTAACTGTTCAGCTGTAGAAAACTCCTGGGTGGACCTGGCTTCCCAGTTACTCCCACCACTCAGCTCCTTCAGACTAGCCAGCAGCAATTAGCAAACACCTGGTGCACATCTGCTGAGCTCATTATAGGAGCTACTTCTCAGTGAAACGCTGGTAAAAACGTTGCTAAAGGGTTAATAGAGGAGCCATGTTGTGATGACTTCCTGAAGGAGGAGTTTCAGAAAGAGCAGGAGCTTCTTAAAGAGACAGAGACCCAATTTGAAGGTGTTAAATTACAAAGTAAAATTTCTTTTAAGTCATATTTGATAAATAGAGCAACCAAAGGTAACACTTACTTGATTGTGCTATAAAATGGCACCATGTGGCACTACAAATAAATAACACTGCCCCTTTAAGAAGGAGATTGAAGCCAACTGTCATGTTGACTTTACTTTCCTGTGTGATTTTAATGTTTGCAATAGGTGCTACATAAATACATTTTACTCATTTTCTTGATTTTACAACTGGATTCCTCCATTATAATGTGCAGAGACATTCTGACGTTACCCAGAGAGCCACATATAAGACATAGTTCAAAACAACAAAGTGTAGGCCAGTCAAACCAAAAGCAAACCACTGCTTTAACATCCTGTTTGATCAGTACAGCGGGAAGAAACTAGTCTCCAGATTAAGTAAACTGGTGAGTCAGATTACTATGGGTTTGCATTTGTCATATTAATTATCATTTATTTTGAACCATTTCTTATGGTAAAAAAAAAAAAGATTTATCATTGTTACAATAAATTTCAGTTAATGTAAAAAAAACTGACTCAAATGTTTTTAAAATTTTCTGCACTGTTTTTATTTCCCTCTATAGCTTCAATAAATATAAGAACATTTGAAAACAGGATTAAATAAAGTCTCTTTGTTCAGGTTAGTGGCATTAATCCCATAGTTTGTGTGACTGGAGTCTTAAAGAAGCTGATATCAAACTGGACTGTTCTTCCAGTATTTGTGTTTGTGTGGCTCTGAATGCCATTTCAACCAGTTTTATCATCACAATAGTACAACAAAGTGTGGTGATGAAAGTCCACATCACCTTGGTGCATCTCTAATATTTAGCCAGCATAGCACTGAGGTTTCACACAGTGAGACACATTCAAGTCTTGGATGATTTTTTTCTTTGTTTTGAGGTGAAAATTACTGTCTGACTGAAAAAAATAAATAAATAACCTGCATAATTTGACATAATGTGCTTCTTCATTGTTGTCACGGGCGATTATCTAACTGAGCATGTCTGTTTTCCTCTCTGTTCTGCTCGGCTCCTTTTGTTTATCGTCATCCGCTGTCAGAACGCTACGCGCAGTTAGCCCGGTTTTCCTGTCCCGGCTCGACGACTCCCGCTGCTCTCATGTTTAACAATCCTCTGAGAGGTTTGGCTGAATGTGCAGCTGATTAGGTCAGATTGCTGGTTGGCTCAGATGGCGATCTCTAACACGTTTAACACAAAGCTTGTTCCAGGCAGTCAGGTTTTTTTTTCTTTCCTTTCATTGAAACTGTCAGCCAAACTAACAGTTTGTTTAAAATAATTTTCCCTAATTTCTGCTGCTTGTTTTTTTTTTTTTTTTTCACAGCTAGAAAGTGCAAAGTTGGCTCTAAACCACAGAGACACAGCAGCTGTATTAAAATCTAATTAGTTCTTGGGATTTTGCAGTTTTCTTTTTGCTTCTTAGGATTCTTCTTGTTGAGTTTCCTTTGAATAAATATTTTATTCTACTGTTCTCTGTTGTTTTTAATTTAGTTGACGACAGAAATCAGAAGCATGCCTACCAAGGCCACTTCCAGTTCAGACTTGTGGGAGCGATGTATTTGTTTATTTCAGGTTCTAACATTTACTGCTACCTGCAGGTTGATTGGACTGTCTGTGGTTCCCCCCCAAGATAACATGAGTTTAGTGGTATTTGGTCTGTCCTTGTTAGAAACAGGTGGCTGAGAAAGCAATATGAAATGATCAGACAGTGAGATCCCAACCTCCCGGTGGAATGCTCCATAATGCCTGCTAGCAGACAGTGTAATGTCCACATGATCAGAGCTAATCTCTCTCCCCAATCACTCATTCGTTCTGCTCTCAGAGCGCTTGGCGAGCTGCACAGCAGAGTTATCAGAGTCCTGGCCTGCATCAGTTTATGTGTATTTAATGCCTTCTGGTCACTTTATTGTTTTAATGCTTTATAAGTGATGGTGTCTGTTGGTTCTAATCAGATTGTCTGACTGATGGCTTCCTAAGTGACATTTGTTGTTCCAGTAGTTCCCAGAGCAATCACCTTCATCAACCAAAACAACAGAGAAGATCAGGGACAAACACAAATGTTAGTTCATAAATCAGAGTCCACTATAAAAAGGTACTTGAATATTAAAATTTTAATTATTAACTTAATTTTATTGATTTAGTTAAAGTATACTGGTTTGTCAGTGCAATGTTCCCTAATGGCTACACTCTAAAAATGTGAACTACTTTATGTTGGTAATAGAATTAAAATGATGTTCAATCAGCCGCTAATCTAATTTGGTATGAAGTTGTTTTTTGTGGATTCCTTGATTTAATTTACAGCTCAAAGCTGTAGTATGTAACTTTTATTAATATTTATCTCATGTTTTTTAAATCTGTCACAATCCTGTGACAGTATGGTACAAGACAAGATAATGCGTGAAAAAATCAATCTCCTCCACCTCCTTCCAATTCTGATTGTCATCTATAGAAATCTACCACTCCCCGGTCAAAGACATCCAATCAGAGCCAGGAAGAGGGTCTTAGCGCTGTCAATTAAGCTCATACACGTGCTGTTCCGTGTGCTAATGGTGGAGAAACAACTTACTGTAAACCTGAGCATTCATGACAGGCTCTGCAGTCAGGAAGAAGCCATAGGCTAGCAGTCTGTGATCAAAAGCCAGATGTTACTACTGGTGGAAACCACAAAGAAGACGACAGGAAGTGGTAGGAGGATGATGGTTTGTTTTTGTTTTTTTCAGACAACGTGCAGCTGGCTCGACCTGAGCTGTCACAGCATCACAGTTAATAAAAATCTGTGTCAGTTGAAGGTGTTGAATCCATGACTACAGTTTCCCCAAAACGCCGCACACGCAGATGCTCCCCAGGATAAGGAGCTTGTTTTTGCAAAGGCTGAATAAAACGCTGAGGTCTCCTCTGATTGGCTGATGGATGATGAGCACCACCGCCTTTAGCGCTGAATTATGAATATATTTAATCTAACTGTTGACATCCGTCGCTGCCATGATTTCAAACACCTGAACAAACGTATTAACATGTGATTTTCATTTTGTTTCTTATTTAAGGGAAACACCGCAATGCAAAATTGTGCTTTTTCCACATTAGAGGAGTATAGACAAAGATTTGCCCACATTGGAAATGGAAACGCAGTTAACGGCTCTCGTTTTACCTTTTCAGGCGTCTTTATTGGCCATTACCTTCCTGCCGCCTGCGTCAAACTCACCATGATTTCTCTGTTCCTTCATTTCTTCTCTCACTCTCCTCTCAGTTGTTTGCCTGTATCCTCTCCTCTCCTCTTCTCTGCAGACAGAGAGAGCTCAGTGAATGTACTTTTCACTATAAACATATTTGGATTGAACTGTGGCACAATTACTGTCACCTTTCACCTGCATGATGAAATGATAGTTCTCCACCCAAGCTGGCTGATGTCACTCTCTGGGAACAAACAATGGGAGGATTTTATTTGCGGTGTAGCTTCTTGCTCTCTGACTTATGTGTGCTGAGAATGATGGGAGTAAATAAAAATAAGTCCACACTGACAAACTGTTCTTTCAGTTTTGCATCAAAAGTACTAAAGAGGACAGGGTGAGCCCCAAGTTCTTGTTCACTGGCTGCAGTTTTGGTGGATTCTGTGTTTATTTTTTATGCCAACAAAGAAATGTTGTTTTTTTTTCTTTGGTTTTCAATGAGGTCAGGATGACAGTGGGGATACCTGGCCAAGCTGCTGTGATGAGAACACGGAATATGATGTTCTTGTGGGTGAAAGTCCAACCTGCTAACTGTGTAAAGCTCGAAGATGACTTCCATTAAACGCCTGTGTTTCCTGGGATTCGCTACATGACTTTTGGCTGAATTAATCGAAACACAGAATCAAGTTCCCTGCCACGTCGGCCACCTCAAATGCCTGACAGGAGACATGGAGCAGTTGCTCCTTGTCCCCTGTCAGGCAGACGTGGTGCAAACACCGTCGAAGTTTACACTTCGACGGTGCAGACTGAGTGTTTTGTATACTTCATCTTGTTCCATGACGTATAGT
Organism: Poecilia latipinna; assembly: GCF_001443285.1. Classification (NCBI taxonomy): domain Eukaryota; kingdom Metazoa; phylum Chordata; class Actinopteri; order Cyprinodontiformes; family Poeciliidae; genus Poecilia; species Poecilia latipinna. Next base: position 52,940 of record NW_015115142.1, on the reverse strand, counting down.
TCATGAACGCGGCTGAATGGACACGCAACCTGACTGCAGAAAGAGCCAACGTGAATTTAAACGGTCACCGGTTGCCACAGTAACCTGCCTTCGTCTTACTGTTTTAATCCACAGGCATGAATGAGGCATCTATGCGTTTATGTCTACGGTTTTAGTATTGACTAGCATGTTGTCGGTGTACTACAGCTGTTTATCACAGCCTGCACTACAAAAAAAAACACACAGGTTTAAGTATTTCTGGTCTAGTTTGCACTTCAAATATCTTAGTGTACTTGAATTAAGACAAAACTAACTTAAAAGCAATTCATCAGCAAGATATAGAAGCTTGTTTCAAGCATATAATGCCTTGATATAGATGAAAAAATATCAATATTTTCCATTGGCAGGAAAATTGTTGTTTTGTTATAAGTAAATTTAACACGGAGGTTTTTGTAGGTAACAGCAGGAACCACCGCCGTCCCTTAAAAACAAGAGTTACTTTTTCTCCTTTTGCTTCTTATCTGATGTCTGCTGTTTTGTGCCAGACTTTGAAGGGGGATGCTGCTGTCAGTGTTGTTCTGCAGAGTCACCGAAATGTAGGCCAAATGTGTGCCGACGTCTGTGGGCCGGCCCGGCAGGCAACAGTGAGCAGCTACACCGAAAAAATGTTACAAAATTCCATGAAGGTTTGGCAATCAGTCAGCCTTGAAGGTGTACATTTGTCTATGTTATGTAAAATATTACGATTCCCTGGTCACAGTTGAGTTTGTGAAAATAATCTTGCAGTAAAAGCAGTAAAAGCATATGAAGTTCATATATGAGCAGCAAGGAAAGCCTTTCTTTTAAATGATCAAGACCTGACATTCAAAGGCCCCTCAGGGTTAGGAATGTATTTTCTTCCTGGTTCAGGAGTGGCAGAAATCCCCGAGATGAAAGAAGTCAACAGAGTCCCCACAAACCCAACAAGCAGCAGATGCGTGGGCCGGGGTGTGTGTGCGTGTGTGTGTGTGTGTGTGTGTGTGTGTGTGTGTGTTCTCGGCCTCATCCTTTGAGACGTGGAAGATCTAGCAGACAAATCCAATTTGGTGGTAAACAGGTGTGTTATGCCGAGCCAAGCCTGGTTTTGGAGTGTGGGAATCTGGAGTATTCAGGTGTGTGTGTGTGCGTGTGTGTGTGTGTGTGTGCTTCATGTGGGCGAGCTGCTGCGATGTACATCGTCTTCGTCGTCAGTATGTTTCTGTTTATTTCTTCCTCCTTGCTCTCCCCATTCCTCTGCTCTCTGTATCTCGGTGGTTTCGGAGCCTATTTCTGATCAAATCAACCTTCCTGCCCCGTGGGAGCTCATTTCCCTGCTTCCAGTTTTCACTCCTTCTCCATCAGTTATTTCCATATTCCTTTGCTTTTCAAATGTGGCACACTTCGCCGCAAAAAGGTCATCCAAAACCTTCGCTCTTTATTCTACCTTCTTTTTCATTGTTTTGTTTATGAAAAGTGGCACTAAATATGTTAGTTTGATCACCAGCTGATAATTCTCTTTAAATCAGAGCTGAATTGACTTAAAGGGTCAGTATTGTGTAAAATTAACTGTTTTGTCATGTTAAAATGTTATTCCCTCATCAAAAACAAACCTGGAGTGTTGCTTTGATTTCTTTGAGAAATCTTTTAATCTCCATGGCAACCATTCAATTAAACGCCTTGGTGGACCTAGCTCTGCCTGCGAGGATGCAGTCAGTTCCCAAGCTTCTTCATCACAGAGCAGCCCTTCGCCACTCTGCTCCTTCAGACTAGCCAGCAGCAATTAGCAAATACACCTGCTGGAGCTCGTTATAGGAGCTGCTTCTCAGAGCAACGCTGGTAAAAATGTTATTAAAGGGTTAAAGAGGAACCATGTTGGGATGACTTCATGAAGGCAGAGTTTCAGAAAGAGCAGGAGCTTCTTAAAGAGACAGAGTCCCAATTTCAAGGCATTAAATTACAAAGTAAAATGTCTTTCAATTCATATTTGATATTTAAAGCAGTTTTATAACAACTGAAATTGACAGTGTGTGGCTGGAAAACCCATTATACTTCAAAGACTTTTAGCTTTTTTGTCCATTTTTGTGCCCTGACAGATTTCACAGTTGCAGCTTAAATCTCCAGGCTCCAGTGTCAGAGTCTATTGTGTTCTAGTTCCTCCAGACTCACCTCAGGGGGAAAAGGAGGATATTCCAGGTTTGGCTCACATTCCTTTTTCTCTTTATGGAGGAGATCTGCGAGCACGTTGTGTGGCCTTTGGTCACCTGGAGGCAGTCCCAGATATGTGTGTCAGCTGGGCCGCTGACTTTCATACAAGACGTCTGCCGCCTCACTCCCAGAGAGCATTCATAAATGTTAAAACGTGAAAGCCCGGAGCGCAGCAGGAGCCAATATGGACAGATATGAGAAATATTGGACCTAAAATGAGAAATTACAGAACGGAGCCGAAACCAAGATGTCTCACACACAGCAACCAGCTGCAGAATGGTTTCCGTTTTGGGAGAACTGTGGCACAATGTGAATGATTTTCACAAACACACTAACTGAACCAGTCCAATGTTGATCACCAAGGTAAGCATTCAGTACCTTAGCTAAACCTTGGAAAGGTGAAAAAAGTGCTACGACACAGTCAAATGTATGACTTAGCAAGTCGTACAGTGACTGTTTATAACAGTGAATGGAAGCAGCAGAAAGTCTTTACTTTCTACACACAGTCGTCTCTCTCGCTACTTAAACTCTGACTTTTTTCCACAATTAGAGTTTCCACGTGTTGTTTGAACCCTAAAAGTCACTCAAAGCTGCTGCTACACATGAGACGATTGACAGAGAAGTTACAATACCAACATGCTGTTTTCCATTTAGCTCAAGCACTGAGCAAGATGTGAATCCCTGTGGAGGTTATTAATTCAGTTCATTTGCAAAATCTGTGGAAACTTTAGGCTCACAAATAACACCCACAGTCTCCTTCGTGACCTGTTATCTACATAATGCCACCATCCATATATTCATACTATAATGGTGGTTCTGTTGAAAAGAGGTTTTGCCCTAATGGTTCTTGTTTTGTCCTAAAAGAGTTTTAGAAAAGTGTGTTTCAGAAGAACCCGTCTACCTTGAAAAAGTCCAGCTCTTTTCTCATTTGTACCTTCAACGTCCTCGTCTCTGCTTTGACAAGTTCCATTCACTTACCTTCGTATTTATGTCCATGTAAATATGAATATAACATGCAGCCTGTATAGATCTCTTGTGTTCCTACTGTCCCTCAAAGGCTTTTCCCCTCTACAAGTAACGTTTATTTATACACATCTAAATGCATGCTGCGGTTCTTGTTCTGTGTACAAAACACTTTCCTCCTCATACACACACTTAAACATTTCTGACAGGAGATTCAGTAAATTATGCTGAAACAACTGGATTCTGGACCAAGGCACCACAACAGTCTGCTGCCTGTAGGCATGTTTGCATATTGTGCAACTTAAAATATGTTTTTCCTTTAAAGAATGTCCAACAAGAGTATAGTTAGTGCATGTTTAGGTTAATATAATCAGTGCGTTTTGCTGCTGAAACACATCAGCTCAGGAAATGATGTTTTATACATGAGACTTTTAACCAACATTCTAGTTTGACATTTTAGTTTGGTTTCAAAGACTAAGCTAAATCAGTAAACAGGAGTGAGTTGGAGGGCAGATTTCCTTTCAAAGTTAGGTAATCGCATCACACCAGCAGTACATTAGAGGACGACGTGTTGTTCATTTCTGATTGAATAATGTCCCTGTTGTTCCATTTAGAACAGTAAAGGAACAACGTTAAAACATTTATGCTTCACACTCAACATTTTAATGCTTCTTTTGCACCACCACAAAAAACGGACGTTGTTGCGTCTCCGGTCAGACTCTGTCCTCATCTTTGTTTTGTTTCCGGAACCTTAAAAAAAGAATTAATGGGTTCAGTTTTTCCATGTGTGAAGATCCTGATGAACCGTTATTTGGCTCATACGCAGGGTGAGATTTATGGAAAACGAAGCAGTTCATTCAAAATAAATCCATTCGGGTGTAATAATGAGCTATCTGGTGAATGCAGAGCTGAGTGTGTGGAAAAACTGAATCTGTAGAGCTGATTTTCTCTGTCGAACCGTCTTCAGGCTCCTAACATGACAGCTGTTATGTCACTGTTCGTTATGCCACATAAAAGCTTTTGATTAACAGCCTGCAGCTTTCAGATGGTGCAGTCACCCAGATTTAACCTCCCTGAGAGACTTTTCAAGTGATCGAATCTCTTTATGCCTCTGTCCATTTGCAAATCGATGCCCTGCGCTCTGCTAGCCGCCGTCCGTTCTTTTCTCCAGCCGCATCAAATACTCAAGATGTCTGATTCACTGTTCGCCCTGAGGGTTACACAATGAAAACACAATCATCCTGCACTTCCACTGTGGACGTCTGACGTCTGCTTCATCCAATAAATGGTAAAAGAAAAAACAGAAGAAAGTGTCAGTCAACAAGCATTTATTACACTGGCTGCATCTGCAACTGAGAGACAGTTGATAGGTGTGAAGATTTTTCTCTTTTTTATCACATGTAAATGTTTAAGACTTTTAAAACTAACAGATTATATCACTTATGGCTACAACAACTGCCATTAAACATTTGCGATGACCACTGTAATCTTTTACATGCGTCTGTTCTCAATTCATCTATATTATACTGGCTTTAAAGGTGCACTAAGTAACTGTTATAAAAAATAGTTTTTTTTGTTGTTGTTTTTTTACATGTTTGTTAAAACTGTCACCATGTCATGACAGTTTGTTAAGGAAAGTTATTTTCATATTTCCATTCTGCGCAATTATTTGGTCAGTGGAAACACAACTAGTGTCTCACAATAGGGAGGAGAGGCTAGATGAGTCTGACCACTCGCTAAAAATAGCAATAAAGTTGCCAAGTTGGAGAAAAAAAAACAGCCAATGATGATCTGGCAACCAGTGCAGTTAAATCCACTCTTGTTCTTTGGAATAAAATAAGATCAAAATGATGTAACTCCACCACCTAAAGTCACCATGTCAGTGTCCTGATTATAGCATCTTGTTAAATTATGCTATCTGTGACACATACACTGTCAGAAGCAGAGCTGTGTCACCTAAAGCAGAGAAAATCCCACTTTCTTCTCATGGACCTCTTGTGCAGCTGCCACTGTGTAGGCAGTATGTGAGGCTCAATGTGAGGCTGGCAGTAGTAACGCTGTGGCCGCAGCGCCGCACACCGAGGAAACTCCCGGTGGCTCTCTGCAGACGAGCGAGGCAGAGGTGACAACGCCAGGATAGGTTGAGCCGGAGCCGCAGAATCTGGAGGACGGCTGACGGCCATCGGGAGCAAAGGGTCGTGTCCCAACGGGTCTGCAGGGACTTTACCGGGACTTTCTGGATTGCATGTGAAGGAAATCTCCTTGTGGGGGATAAATCACGATAGATCTGGGTCATGGCCGTCAGAGACTGCGGAGCCTGTAATAATGTGATACTATCAGTCCCTGAGGGGGGAATTGTGTTTCCTCCTGAGTCTTTGTTGGGAAGTGAGAATGGCAGGTCGGCCACTGAGGAGCGTCTCTCCTCTTATTCAGATGGAAATGGAAAACTGAGCAAACACGAGGCAGATAACTGAAATAAGTCTGCAGATTTCATTCAGACTTTTATAGCTATGCAGCTTCCACCACAAATTAATGTTTCCAAATAGGAACAGTTTGTTTCCTTGTGATCTTATCAAAAATTGCAAATACACATTTAAATTAGTCAGTTCTTATCCACCTTATAACGTTTTGGACTCCTCTGCGTGAATTTTTCTTCAGATTCACTTTATTGTTGCTAGCAATTAATCGACTTATGATCAATTGTTGATTAATTAATTAGACTAAAATTAGTTCCAATCGATTAATATCTTCTTAGACCTTCTTTCAGTGTTGTAGTTTGGCCTCCACCCAGAAGAGGGCACTGCTGGTCATCCTTAAGCAGATTAAGTTGATACAGAAACAAAGATGGGGGAGCCATACTAGATCGGGAAAGACAAACAGCAGTTTTTGCAGCGGTCAACCCTGTTGATGTAAGAGGTAGCTCAGGTTTTTAAGAAAATTGCTGCTTCTCAACTAATTGTCAGTTGGTCAATAACATCGATCAGCTCTAGACATGGGAGTTTTTAGATTAACCACAGAAATTTTTTAGAAATTTTTTTTTAAGTTGTCAAAAGTAAAACATTTTTGACTCAGAATATTTCCAAAAGTGGAACATTTTCGATGTGGTAGAGTTTTGGGACTCACAACATAATGACTTATGACAAAACGACACTCTGCTGAGTCATTAAATATAACATCTGACTCTATTATGCCACACAATAAACAATAATACAATAGGCATTTAAGAACTATTGTATTATTTAGATTCAGTAACTAAAGTTTCATCTCAGTAACATGAATGTATCACACTGACTTGGTTCTGTATTTAAGAAAGGGTTTTATAATGTAATTTTTTTTCATTTGTTATGGAAATGACCAAAATATGGCCGCCTGCAAAGCAGAGAAAAAACAAAATGAGTGAAATTAGGGAAGTAGTCCGATTTCACAATGACATCCAAACAGAATCTGAGACAGAAAAGAATAAAATGGAGAGGAAGAATAACTGTGATGGACATGTTTGAGAATGACGACAAGTCGAGAAAATAATAATATAAAAAACAATCATCTTACAAAAACAGGGGAAAAAAAGCAAGATAGAGCAGAACAGCAACAATGACGATGATGAGGAGGAGATCGTAGAGAGACTGGCGGTGACTATGGCGACGTGGAGCTGCGTGGATGAGTCATCTCCTCCCCAATAATGAGGGCCAGCGTCGGGTCGTCTCTCACCTGTCGGTTTGGGGAACCACAGAGGGAACGCAAACAGTCCTCCATGACCTGGAAGTCAGAGACGTTCATGATGATCTGGGTCTGATCCCCTGAATTACTTCTGTCTGAACATACCATCTCATCCACACACACACACACACACACACAAAAAAACACCTCCAATGAAAAGAAAGATTTTATTTAAAATTTTGATACTAAAAATCGTGTCCGGGTGGCTAACATGACCTCATTTCTTAAAACAATAATTATTAACATCTCAGTTAGAAAATGTGCATTGAAGTTCTTGTTAAAATCCAATTCAAAATGTGATTGAATGTTTTTTTATTTCTGTAATCTTAGTTGGAAATCTGTCTGAAGATGAAAAATAATGTTATTATAATATTGATAAAACATTGATGGTTTTAAGGTTCTATATTTTTTGGAAAGCAAAAAAAATAAAAGAGAATAATTTTCAATACAAGGTCAGGTGATACAATAATTAGTGTCCTGAAAATACTTGTCAGAAATTTGAAAGAAAAAAAACAGAAACGTAACATATGAGTCCCGTTCGACATTCTGTGTAAGAAAGTTTTCACTCCATGTTGCTGTTTTTTTATTTTTAGGCCGTTACGAGGCACATTGGTGAAACATGAAACTGTCGCTGCGCAAGTTACTCACCAGGTTGTTGCTAGGTAACCAGAATGAGTGAGTTAGTAGATGCTACCAGACTCGTTTAGCTAGCTAGCTGTTAGAGTTTGAGCAGCTAAAGCCTTTCCTCTGCCTACATCCCCCAGAATGCCGAGCAGTTTTGGATCAGAGTTCTGGGAAATTATTGAACATTACATCATGCGTAATATCTATTGTCATTATTTATGGCAATATTTATTGTTATTGATTTATTGTTGAGCGCTAACTGAAAGAAGCTGGAGCTGAAATTCACTGTTGGAACAAATAAATCAAAACCTTCATTCAGGTTTTGTGCAAGTGGTGGAAACAAAGCAGTTCAGCTCACCTGACTGCTTTTAAACTTGGATGTTGATGTGGAAGAACTACAAATAATTTGATCTAAACTTTAAATAATGATAAAGTGTTTTTCTTCTTCTATTGTCTTTTCTTTGCAACACCTTTCCATATCCAGTCCCTGTGCTACGCAGCTTGAATGACCGTTTTAGACCTGGTCCCTAAAAATAGATTCCCCATGATGTGTTTACTTTGAAAACGTGTCACATTCAGTATTCAGTATTGTATCAGCAGCTGAATGGTCTCAGCAACAACATCTATGGTGACGCCTGCTATAGAAGCAGCCACGAGTGTGTGTGAGTGTGTGTGTTTAGGAGCAGATGTGTAGGCCATCCCCTCACAGTGTCATGTTCACAGTTTGTCAAAGATTTGGAAGAATTCGGTTACATTTGATTGGCTCATTACCAAAGCACTTATTCATGCATGATTTTCTTCCAGATATTCCTGTAGCATACCACAGATGTTCAGCAGCTTTTGTTTTTCCCGTCCCTCCTCTGCAGATTACAAGTGGCCCCTTCCCTCCGAACTCTGTCCGATCTGGATCTACCTGGACGTCCTGTTCTCCACGGCGTCCATCATGCATCTCTGCGCCATTTCGCTGGACCGCTACATCGCCATAAGGAACCCCATCCACCACAGCCGCTTCAACTCCCACACCAAGGCACGCATCAAGATCATGGCGGTCTGGACCATTTCAGTGGGTGAGCGCACCAGGAAAAAAAATAAAAAATCTGATCCAATCAAACCTAATCAGACTTACGAAAAGGTCAGATCTCACACTTTTTCTGAGAACTCCCTGTTTCAGAAAATAAACATGATGGGGAGGGAGTTTCTACGGTCTGGCCTTAGCTGAATTGGAACAAATTTTTTTGTTGGGGAGAAAGAAAAAACTCTGAAGCTTTTAGAGTTTGGATTCTAAAATCAAAAATCAAAGGAGGTGTTTTCACACCTGATAGTCCAGTAGATTTTATTCAGTTAAATCTAACTGAGGACCAAAATTGCAACATTTGTAACGTTTTCAGCTGCTGTGATTCTCTTTCATGTTCTGTGTCAAATGAAACAAACCCTTTGAAAAACCTGTTCCCTTCCTCGCCTGTGGGGGCACTGTACCAAGAACTACTGATGGAGAAATGACACAAAAACCTCAGTAGAAGACACTGACTTCCTTCTTCAGAAAATGTAAACAAAAATAGAGTAGCATCAGAGTTTAGCAGTTGTTGAAATTGTCTTTGCCTTTGGTAAGAAACTACGAGCCGTTTCTCCCACTAGCGTTAGACTCTCACGTTTGTTTTGGTTGTATTTGCTTTTGTATGGGTTTTCGGTCTGCTTGGTCTGCTTGGCGTTCACATATGCATTCCAACCACGCCGGCGTTCACACGAACTGACCTGAGATCTGGGTTTTTAGACGGACCAGAGTTTGTTTTTTTGGTCCTCATCATAGTTCACACCTCCCGAACGAACTGGACTTTCTAGTCAAATGAACCTGAGTTCAATTAAAGCAGACTAACCAGGGCTGGTGTGGGTGAATCAGAAGTCTTTAGTTTGTCCAGAATCAAAACTGCATCATGATTTTTTTGTCCTAGTCCATGAATAAAAAAAAAAAAACAAGCAGGTAGGGTTCAGTGGAATCCACCATCACTGCCTCATTTGAATTCAGCGAATTTCTCAAAGTCATCTCAAAGCTGCGGACATAATCTGGGCTAGACTTGCAGAAAACCTTCCTGAACAAACTTGCTTCAAACAGTCTGGAGCCAAACAAGCTAAAAAAGATAATTCAACCTGACCGTCGCTGCTGACGGACGGCCTCAAGCAAGAGATAGAGAACGAGAGAAAGAAAGAGAAAGTGTCAACGCCGGCAGCAGAGTCGGGAACTGTCAGGACACGGAGCATCGAGCAAAGCACTGCGGACGGCAGATAAGTTCAGGCAGAAAGAGAGCAGGGAGGAGGCAAGGTGAGAAAACAAAGGGAAGGTGAGGCAGAGAGAGCAGGAGAGTTATTTAGACATCAAAGATCTCTGTGACATGGCTGTTTGAGTCATTACAGCATTTTAACTGTAGTTATTATTTATTTTGATCAATAGACTTAAAGCTGCAGTATTCAACTTTTATAAAGAATATGATTTTTACACATTAAAACTGCCCCCATGTTGTGACGGTTTGTTACGGGGCAGATAATCTGACAAAATCTCTGCATCCTCCGTTAGCTGTCTGAAGAAATGTACCGCTCACGACCAAAAACAACCAGTCAGAGCCAGGAGGAGGGGCTTAGTGCTGTCAATCATCTTCATGTGCTTGGAAGAAAATCTAGAAGAACTTGGAAAATTTTGGAATATATTTAGTTGTGCGTTTTGTTTTGTTTTGTTTTGTTTTTTGTTGAAATTTACGCACCATTAAACTGCTTTGCTGTGTAAAATACTATGTGTTTAGTTTGTTGTTTATTTGGCAGGTAAAAGTAAAAAGTAAAAGAGTAGAAATTTGAAATTATAGCTAAAAAGAAAGATACTAAAAGTTTTGTGGCCCTGGAGTACTTTCAGCTTGACATCTCTGGGCCCCCATGCCAAAAGGTTCAGACATCTCTGTCTTAAGTTAAAGTTACTAGAAAACAATCTGAGAAAATAATTGCATAGTTTATGAATAGATGAGGACACGTCAACTACATCACTGAACTGTTTTAAATAATTTCTCAGTAAAGAGCAAAAAAGAAAAAAATCACTGAATTCCTTTTTGAAGTTGTAGCAAGATTTATATAGAGGAATATAAATTATTTAGATATTTTCTATGTAAAAAATAACAATTTTAATTTAAAATAAATATTCCAAAAATATGCATATTATTTAATTTATTATTATTCAGAAACGATAGTAAAAGAAACTGAAAGGACTGACAGATTAACCCCTTCCTGCCTTTCTGCCAACATTATTCGTCTCGACCCAACAGAAAGTTTACAAGTAGCCAACATGAACAACATCTTTAACAATATAAGATTAAAATATGAAATGGATGTAAATGACTTAAATCAGGGGGTTTTGATTTTCATTTGTTCTTTGTTTTACGGTGAACATGATGTTGCTTCCTGGTTCATTATCATAATCATCAGCAGCACATGATGCAAAATAAAACGTCTTTAGTGCAATCTGAAAAAGCAGAGATGTTTCCATAAAAACAGCAAATAGAAAGCAAGCAATAATCAAAATAATTTGACAGAATCGTGGAGACACTCTGCCGGTTTCCACACAGTAGATTCCACCTTAAAATTCATTTCACGTTACACTTAACATCACACAAACTTCCTTTCTGGTTCCCAAAGGGAGAAACTGAGAAACGCAGTGATGATGTAAGAAGAAGGGATATAAATTTCCCCAAGACTTTTATTATCACTCTGAATTTCTTTACAGAGGACAATCAGGTCCTGATAATTAGCTTTTGCCTGTGGTTACAGATTTACAACTTTTACTCTGCTGCTCTTATTTAATTGACTACTGGGTCTCTGAGAAGTATATTTGACCATTTTGCAGTCAAATGTTTATGAGCGCACTGCCGCTGTAAACCTCCTGTGTGAAAGGTGGCGCCAAACACACAGGAGTTGAAGAAAACAGAAGAAAAAGAATAATAGAAAAGTGTGGAAATGCATCTTATTTTTCATTTAAACTTTCTATGTCCCATCGATTACAAAACAAACTTCTAACATTTGAAGCCCCAGAAGAGACAAAATAAAAATTCAAACATTAAGACATAAAACAGACCTGTGACATCCTTTTTCTAAAGTGACGTTCTGATACATTTTCCTACAAAATGCATCTCCATTTTTTTGTTTCATTGAAGTACTGCAGGTTTCATAAACTGCTGAACAAGTTGAAAAAAGAAATCACACAATTATTTTGATATGTTTATTTTCTTTAAGTGTGGCCCAGAAGTACTTTGGCAGAATTGGCCCACAAGACCAAAACTGTAGCTACCGCTGACCTAGAGATTTCATTAAAAGACTCTCTTTATGAGGACATAGAAGAAGTTAGACAACGTTAGTAGGTAAAAAAAAAAAAAGCATTTATAATGATGGAGCCTTTTTAAAATAGAAGAGTGATGATGAGAGGAACTTCCTGCACTGACAATAAATTGATGAATTTAATTGCTGCCCTCCTTGAACACTGTCCAATAAAGAAACGACTGCTTTACGAATGCTTGTCACGTTTGTCCTACTTTTGAAGGACAAAAAGGTAATTTGACTCAATGCCTCTATTTCTGTTGCAGCTTCCTACAATAGACTAAATGATGAAGATGGATGGCTTATCTTGTCCACCTAACACTCTACAAAAATGGCTTTTTAAGTAGGTTTCTTTGACCTAACGGTGTCAAAACGTCTAACAGTGACGCTCAAGAATACAAAGGTGACCTCAGAAGGCTGTGGTTTGTTTTACTGTGTGTGAAACATGTTACAGTAAATCTCAATAGATTTGCATTGAAAAGTGAATTTATTTCGACAGTTCACTTCCAATAATTAAACTGATTATATTCAAGTTTGTGGTTGTTAATTAAAAGTTAAAAGTATATTGTATATTTGCTGAATACTTGCTTTAGGTTCCTTTTGAATGAGTTCCGTTTCCAACCAATCAGTTCTAGTCATTCTGTAGACATCAGTACATCGAGGGAAAGTCCTGCTGGAAAATAAAGCCAGCATCTACATGAACTTTGCACGAAGCACGATGAAGAGCTCTACAACTGGTTGCTAGCTGTTGCTAGCCGATGACACGGCTGCATCACTGACTGGAAATGTCACACAGGACCTGAAATATCTTGGATTCTGTGCCTCTCTACTCTCTCAAAACAATAACTTTCATCTGAAAAGAAGATTTTAGACATCTCTTTAACCCAAGTAAGATGTTTATGAAGTTATCTATCGCGATAAGACACATGATTAACATCAATAGCTAATATGTCTAAGAATTTTCATAATTTCACTGAACTCCCATCCAGGACCGCACGGCATTCTGGGGGATGTAGACAGAGGGAAAGGCTTTAGCCGCTCAAATTCTTGCAGCTAGCTAAGAAAAACTGCAGTCCATCAACTAACTCACTTACTCTTTGGTTACCTAGCAACACCCTGTTGTGTAACGCGCGCAGCAGCAGTTTCATATTACTCCCGACGTAGTCGGTCATAATTCTCGTCCTCTTGTTCTAGAGGTAGAACAATGTGGTCGTCCGCTGGACAAGTTCACGCAAAGGTAAACATTTACGACGGCGGACGCGTACTCTGTGGTTCACACAGGAAACAGTTCAGCGCCAAACGGTGTTACATCAAACTGTTTCTACACCGAGCTCGTATCAAACAGTCACAAGAATGTGTAGCGTGACTGTCGCCCCAACAGGGCTAACAGGTGTGTGGCGGCCGCAGTGCTTCATGACAGCTTAAAAATATAAAATAATGAGGTTAGAGTGGAAGGAGAAAACGAGTGCAGCAGCTGAGGAAGACATTGTGCTTCAAAGACAAAAGGTAACGTCGCTAGTTTGGCAGTATTTTGGGTCGAGCCTCGTAAATCTCCTCCACATTCTGGAATCAGCTTTTCTTCACAGTCCTTTAAAGGTCGGAGTCATCATTGTTACTTGTGCAACTTTTTCAAACACACTTTACTCCCACTCACCTTTTTATTAATGTAATTGGAAACAGCACAAGAGCAGCCAGCTCCTTTTTAGCAGTGACCTTTTGTGGCTCCGGTCTCCTCATGGTCTGTCAGTGACTTTCTGCTCAACAGCTTTCAAGCCGGCTCTCTTCCTCCTGGCTTTGGAGATCATGACACTGTCATGAGATAACATTTCAGTGTTAAAAATCTGTTTTTTTTTCTTGGTCTTGAATTTTCTGAGGAACTGAATTGAGGGTTTCATTACCTGAAGGACTCAACATCATCAAAAGAAAATGATTTTTCCCTTTTAGACCCTATTATTGGTTTTATGTGACATTCTAATCTTCAAAGAAACTACATTTCAGGGCTTTATTAGCTGCAGGCTATCATCAGGTAAATGAACAGAAATAGACCCTTAATAAATCTACTAATACTTGAGTCCTCTTAAAGCTGCCTATCTTAAAAATCTAAACACCAAATATACCTAAATATGCATTAATTCACTCAGTGCAAACAGTTGCAGCCTTACATCAGAAGTGCTGATTCCATTGGCAGATTATTTCATTAAAAACATAAAAAATGTCTTGTGAAATAATCTGCCAGTGGAACTAGAACTTTTCATCAATATTAGTGAATTGTTGACTTAAAACAAGCTCCTATATCCGAGGTTATCTTTGCTCTTGTCAAGTGAACTGAGATATTTGCACTAGAAACTTGTCCAAAAATACTTGATAAGATTTTGTGTTTCTGCAGCGCAGAAAATTTCTTTTCCAGACGAATTCATCAGATGAATATTTCAACAGGTAATTCTGATACACAGTCCAGCAGCGGTGGGGGAGAAATTAATTCTCCTAAGTATGTCAATTTGGCAGCTCTATTATAAGTCCAATTAAATAAGTTCAAAGAAATAATTGTGCATGAATAAGTTAAACAGTGGCTCGTCACACTGATCACCGCTAAGGGGTCCAGGTGGGACGGAAGACGGGGCCAAAGCCAAAGATAGAAAAACCACCAGCGACCTTTGGGCAAAACCGAGTCGGCATCCCTCTGAACCCGAGTGCTCATTAGACCTGACAATCCCCGTTTCATTCGTCGTGTTTTCTCTAAACTTTATCGACCAGATGCACAGGGACTAATTCTTCGGAGTCGGTTGTCAGCCTCAGTTTGATTCCTGCGCTCTCCCCGAGGCTCGGGGATCTGCTTTGCGTCGCCTTCACTTCATTACCCCCGTCACTCGGAGCTGCTGGGACTGCTAATGACCGAGTCCTGGCCGAGCCAAACGGGTTTGAATTAGGCCTTCCTTCCTGGTTCTGATCCAGATAAGAGAGTGACAGCTGGGACCTGTTCATTATTTACACTCTCTCCTCATGAAACTATTTCAAACTTTTTGTTCACTTTGGGGACAATTTCTGACTCTGTCGACCAAATTCAGTTAATTTGAAATTAAATGTCACTCCCCTAAAAATGAACAAAGGTTCTTCTGGACACGCTGCATGTTATCGGTTACAACCAGAAATTTTGCACATGCACACAAAGATGTGGGGTTAAAACTATTCTTTTACTTGCTGTCCTTATTCAAGTGGTAGAACAATGTCATCAACTAAATGAAACCTGGATATGTAGGTTTTATTAGTTTAGTGTGGTGCGCCACAGAAAAAGGGAAAATAAAGCAGAAAAACCATTGAAGAAAAACTCAAAGCTACTAGCATTCTTCTCTTTTCTCGCTCTCTGTATCGGCTACGCTGCACTCAGACCCGTTGCCATAGCAACTGACTGACAACAGCTCCGCTAATATTCCAGGATTGAACACCAAAAAACACACAGAAATTTCCCAAACAAAGAACAGAACATTCAGTCTATTACAGTTTTATGTTGATGCTAATCTTGTGATTGCTAATAAGTGATCATCTGAACCCAGCAGTGGTTCATCAGCTAATTTGAACACCTGCTCTACTGATGATCTGTCAGAGTTGGTGTGTTGGACACCTTTTTTTTTTTTTACTGAACTGAAACACAATGAATTCCACAGCATGCCTACATGTTAAAGTTGTCAAAGTCAAGCTAGCCTAGCTGACCTACTTCCCTGACCCTCCCTACCTGTGAAATGTGATAACTTTTAGATCTTGTTCTCTAGTTGTCATAGTGATGAAAGCACTGGATCTTTTTTTCATATATCTCAAACATACATTTAAGATTGAGCTCATTATGTTGACAACTAACCGACGGCAGTCATCGTCGGCTCGTGACTTCATGTTGCAACATGTCTATACAAACGAGGCTAAAATGACTTAACCACACATATTTTGTCAATTAATACAAAAAAATAATACAAACTAGAAGCTGGAACAAAGTTATTATAAAATGTATAAGACGTAATTAAAACTAAATTAATCTTTCTTCTAGATGTGAAAACACACTGTCCTTAAGAGAAGGTATTTATTTTTCAGTAAAGATGTTATGAGCCTAATTTATCTAACTTCACTTCAGCTGGTGAGACATGGACTAGTTTTAATGAGGAAGCAGCTCAGTTATATATATTTATAAATATATATAGAATATAAAAAAACAAGTTCTGCTCTGTTTTGGCTCTCATCTCCTCTGCTTTGCCTCTCCAGCCCTGACAAAGTGACTCAGATGCAGCATGGTGTAGATGATGCAACGACAGACTGTAAGAACTTTACTCCTCCTGCCTCACACACAAATATTTTATGCGGGCCTTAGCTCCATCCCTTAGTGACTCGCTTACAGAATCTAAAGAGACTCTAGAGAAAGCCGTGTGTTTTAGTTGGAGCACCATCTGCATGTTAACACGGCGAATATTTACCACCACGTCTTGTTGGAACATTTTCACTGAAAATCTGCACACCGGAGCGGTTACTTTGTCTTACCCTTGCCCATTAATAACACAAGAAAATGCAAAACTTTCAATAATTAAATAGCAACGGTACATGGCGGATTCCAGTTGGCTCCTTTCAGGAGGCCTAGCAACACACTGGGGTAAAAATGAAGCTGCTTAGTGAAAGGCTGTCCACCTATTGTCAGGAATTCACCTCTAATTATGAGATCCAGACGTCAGTGAATATTTTTTAATTTGAAGTTAGAAGCACAGTGGATGGTTTATGTGAGACTCGCTATAAAAACATTCAGAACTTCCTATTTCTGCTTCCCAATCTGCATCATCTTCCAGAAATGCTTAACGGGCCAAATAAAAAACAAAATAAATCTATGAATTGGTGGACTTTAATCTGTGGCGAATTTTAATTCAATTCTGTAGAAAAACCTGTGAATCTGTGAACATTGGTATTAATAGTACTGACTTCTCAGTCTGCCTATAGAACCTGAATGGGATTCGACCATTTCAATCCAATTTTTAAAGAAATTGGTTCCACTTTGCTCTCAGTTATTTAGAATACAAATATATAAAGGAAGCCTAAAATAAACAAATGTCTCTGTTGCTATGGTGTTTATATGCAGCGTTTCTCCTATAGAGGAAGAAAATGTTTAATCCATGCAGATGGACACTCTGTTAAGCTTTAGGAAAGAAACTGTCTCTTTAGCTTTGCCCTCTGATTCGCTAACCTGAAGCTAAAAGTCTGGATAGTTTGTGTCCAGGATGTGTGGGATCTGCAGAGCTGTGAGCTGCCCTTGTCTTGACCTGGATGGAGGGAAGGTCACTGTGATGATCTGATGTGCAGATCTAATTGTTCATTGCTGTTTGGATGGAGAGCTAGCAACAGGCGGCTAGCTTCTTTAGCTTAGTGTTGTTCTCTGTTTCATCAAACACCTGGACAGCAGTGGATCCCACACTCTGACTTTATTTTCAGACTCACTTCAACCATTCACTGCAAAATGATCAGTTTCTCTGATTTTACTGTTTATAGGTGAATGTTTGAGAAAAATGAACTCTATGAACTTCTGACAAAATGTCTCTAAAATTCCAAGAAGGAATTTTTAGTACAGTATTTATTTTCAGAAAATTAGAAATGGTCAAAAAACTGAAAGAGATGCAGATCATCCAGACCTCAAATAATGCAAAGAAAAGTTCATATTCATTTATAAACAATAATATTAATGTTTTAACTCAGGGAGAGTTCAGTAATCAATATCTGGTGGAAGAACCAGGAGGTTCAGTGCAGGGGTCTCTTCTTTTTCTCCAGAGCTGTAAGTATATATATATAATGCTTTTCTGTCCTGGAAGGCCATCTGATAAAACTGAGTGCATGAATATAACACAATAGTGAGGATATGTACAACCTTCTCCTCCAGAATACCAATGAAACCTTCGCAGCATGTCTTATGGGGCAGTTTGAAGGAAAAAAGGGACCCAGACGGGGAGCCAATCAGCAAGCTGTAGCAGGTGCAGAGTAAATACAGACTTTAATAACATCCTGGTGGACAAGAAGACACAAGCACTGCTGGAGACGCAGAGTCAACAAATACATGAGACAACAGAAATGGAGACCAGAGGTGAGACAGGAAGTGGCAAAGAGCCAGAAGAGAGCAAAGGAAGAAAGGCTCAACATACAGCATGAATTCTGGGAAATGAAGAGGAGGTGTGGCACGATAAGGATTTACACCGACTGAGGAGAACAAGGTCAAATAATTTAAAATGAAACAGATAAAACACAGGAAAACCTACAGAACAGAGAACAAGACGGGGTTTTTTTCTGTCAGCTTTAGTTTAATTACCCGCCTGACTTCTGTTGTTACTAGAACATCTTAAATGATGTCAAATCATGTCTGTTATATTAGCTTTTAGAGGAAAATCTTTCCCAAGATCAGGAAATGTATAAATAGACGTGTTCTGTCATTTACAGCTCAGGTTATTCGGGGTTAAATGAAGATTTCTACCTCAAAAATAGAACGGTAATCTGAAAGCTTTCTAATTTACCAACTGATCAGCTGTGGCTCCTCATAACGGACAAAAACATCAACTCTGTTCCTTAAATAGCTCTCGGTCTTCTTTAATTTACTGAGCTTTGATATTTCCGGCTTTATTTAGCAGAATAAGTCAGGCTGTGTTGACATGTTCATTCATTTATCCTCCTTTTATTCTCTCGTCTTTATACTGTAGGTTTTTTTTAGCTGACTTTCTTCTTTTGCGTTGTGTTTTATTTTGTCTTTAAAATGTTTGGATCTTGTTTTCATGTCATAGAGTGAAACAAGTCCATTAACTTCCTGTTATAGGTGATTATTTCTGTGGATTCTTAAAAAATGTGTCATGTCCAATATAGAATATTAAAGTCACTGTTACTGTGAAAAACAAAGAAAGAACTGAAAACGTTGATATGTTCATCTTCATAGTTTCATACCAACAAGAATTGGAAGTGTGGAAACTGCAGCTTGAGGGAGGAGCTTTGTTCTTGAAGGCGGGGCTAGGTCCACCCAGGCGTTTTGCACAGCTGAATGGTTACCATGGAGATTAAAGGATTTCTCAAACATGCATGAAAGAATCAAATCAACACTCCAGGAATGTTTTTGATTGGGGAATAACATCACAACATGAAGTAAAGCTGAAAAAAATCAATTTTACATGACAGTGGCCTCTTAAAACCACTGTATGCCACTGTGGTATCATGTCTTCTGTCATTAATCTTGTTGCTTTTGGTTCTTTAAATAATTGTCAATTCTTTAATTCTTTTAAAGATAAATTTTCATAAGCATGCAATGTGAAATTGTTTTTATAGCGTCATTACTCTAAACAAGTGACTCGATGACGATGAATACTTAAGCATAAAAATACAAGTTAACCGTGACTATTTAGTTTTATTTCTGAGCATCCTAAGATTACTTCAGGGTGTTAAACTTTTTTTTAAAATAAGTCTCTCGCAAACATGTTGGGCGTTAGAATCAAGGTGCAGAAATGAGGCTGCTCTGTGACGCAGCAGCTGTGAAGTTGCGCGGAGTCGACAGGAGGCCTTGCTGAATAATGTAATGTCACGACGCCAGGCTGCAGGTCTGAACCAGCCTGAACACGCCTGAGTGCCGCCCACACGCCCAGCGGGATTATGTCAGGGTCTTTACCGAGCCGAGCTCCGCTTTCAGACTCACTCTTACGTTGTCTCTTTGGGTTCGTCAGGAGGAGGCTGAACGGAGAGAGCGTCCGTGGGAGAGTGGTGGATGTCAAACCGTGCCTTGCTAATGTCTCCCCGGGGGAGCGGAGTCTCGCTCTAACCCGATTGGCCCAAACATCGCCACTTACACACGCTTCTACAAACAATGGGACACATCGTGACCATGCGATCACATATGCTCGCATGAAAACGTGTGTGTGTGCGTGTGTGTGTGTGCGTGTGTGTGTGTGTGTGTGTGTGTGAACATCTTTAAAAATGCATAAATTACATGAATTAGAAATGTTAATCTTCACCAAAAAGTCCCACACAGCCTCTGGCTTCTTGCTTGATGTAAAAGAGAAAAATCATTTTGAAATCAGTTGCAATTTTACTTGTTTTGGAAACGACGAAAAATGCTAAAAATGTGTCGGTTTAGTATTTTTGTTGTGATAGCACGTTGTTAACTAGCAGCAAGACTTTGAAATTCTAAACAAATGTGTTGGTTTCAAAGAAAACCACACGACACATCGGACCTTTATAACTCTAGAAACTCTTTAATTCAAACGATTG
>NW_015115142.1:5902-29087 GCF_001443285.1 Poecilia latipinna | reverse complement strand
TGCACAGAGGAGCGAAGTTGTGATGACTTCCTGAAGGTGGAGTTTCAGAAATTGCAGGAGCTTCTTAAAGAGACAAAGGCCCAATTTGAAGATGTTAAATTATAAAGTCAAATTTCTTTTAGGTCATATTTGATAAATGATATGTAAATATACTGTATATGATTTTTATAAAACTGAACTTAATATAGTTAAAAATGGTTGGAAAATACATAACTGTACTCCTTTAAGTGCAAGAATATCCACATAAATGTTCCCACTGTAGCAAAGTTCTTTAAAACGTGATGTAGAAGGAAAACTACAGGATGTTGAAATGAAACCATGAACTAAATGTGCCTGGGAAATAGACAGTACTGCCCCTTTAAACTTCCAAATAGCTCGTCATTTCATGAGAATGTTTTGTATGTCGTCTGATGAATAAATATTGCTCCAGCTCAGGGATCTCTGCGGTCAACATACACACACGCAGCGCAGCGTGTGTGTTACTGTATAGAGGGGGATCAGGCTGCAGAAGGCCAAACAGACTGGTTTATCAGCTGGTCTGCTTCCAGTTCCTGGCCGGCCCACCGTAGCACTCCCACCAGGCCCAACACCGAGCCGTCTGCCTTCCAGCGGAAACACACTTTACATCCATGTGTGTGTGTTCATGCTCAGCTCACGCCTTCTGCTGCGACTCACACACAGATGGTTATTATTTTCTATAATGATGTGGAAATGTTGCCGTTTGTGTCTGGCTTGAACACGCTCACATCAATCCTCGCTCCGGCGGCAGAATTAGATAAAAAATCTGATCTGAATGAATCAAATAACTTCATCTGTTTTACATTTTACATCTTTTTTGCCCCCTTCCATATATGAAAACTATTTAATGAAGACTGACAGGTGAGAAATGATAGCGATAATGTAATGCAACCTCAGTCTGATACCATCTTTATTTAATTAAGGTTTTAATTCAAATCCCTCTGACACTTTAGTCTGAGGTCTGAGCTGCCATAAGCTGCATAATGAGTTATTACAAAAGGACAGGCTGGAATCGCTGATTATTAGACCCTGATCTGTCATCCTTAGTGCAAGATTTTAACAATCCTGGACTTTGAATAAGAGCGGCAGAACTTTGAATCTCTTCTAAAGGAAAGCAAAACTTTAGCTAATTACGTGTTAGACTCACAATGATACAAAATATAAGGATAAGAGGACATAAACTCAAAGTTTCACACACTTTGTAGATCATAGAGAAATTATTGGTTTCTATTGTTCTGATGCATTAATTTAAGATAGCTGGAAATGACAACAAACTGAAGAGATGCTTGGGATGTTAACATTTTGAGCAAACTTCACAATTAACTGCATGCATGGATGGATGGATGGATGGATGGATGGATGGATGGATGGATGGATGGATGGATGGATGGATGGTCGTCAGTTCTGAATTTGTGAAGCAGAGACTCCAATGGATAGAGATTCACTTTTACTAAAAGGGTGATATTAGTTTTAAAACATCTCTGCGATTAAAACACAAATGAAATCAGTAAAACTAATTTCTAACTAATTCCTAATGAAGCCGGCTGATGGAACAGGACAGATTTTACTTAAATGAGGAATTAACACAAAAAGAGGAAGAGGTTCGGTGGAAATATCCACAAATACTAAGGTTTTTAGCTTCTTTATTAGTTGGTCCCTCCCTTTACTTTGTCTTTACCTTAAAGCTGCAGCAGGATAAGCCGTTTTCCTGTAACGGTAAGTTGTTTCTTCACCATTAGCACATTTAGATGTGCATGAAGATGATTGGTTGTTTTTGGTGCAAACGGCAACAGCAGCTCAGGGAGGAGATCGATCTCTTCATAGATCATACTGTACCGTCACACGACATGCTGACAGTTTCAACAAATATGTAAAAAATAAAGTTGTGGAAAAGTTTCAGACTGCAGATTTAATGTTCTTTAACTTTCACTGTCAGAATCAAATAAGAGGAGGACTTAAATTTAAGAGAGACTTGTTTTTCAGAACAAGACACAGATATAAATGTTATATGTAACAATATATAACAGTTAACAATGGAGTAACACGTAAGAAATAATAGACATTAAATAAGGTTTAAATTAAGGTAAAGATTTATTTTATTTACCAAAGCGAAACATTGGTGTGTATATTTAGTTTTCTTCACATTGTTGTCTTTTAGCAAAATAATAAGGAACAGTACCTGTGGTCATAAACCAATAGGTTATGATTCTTTTTGCATAATTTTCTTTTTTTTCTGTAACTGGCATAACACAGTCAGTTAATTCACATTTCCTTTGCATCTCAGAAGAGTGAGCCGACATCGCTGCCGGTTCCTTTAAAGCAGCTTTTCTAGGAAATATGAGTCAGAAGCTGCCAGCTCTTTGCTCCTGTAGGAATGACATCTGGCAAAAATGAAAAGAAACAAAAAGCCCCACAGTGCTGGCTCTTTGTCATTAGAAGAGCATTTGTCAATTTTGCAGCCACTTGTGATCCAAGTGTCTTCATGTGCTGGGAATCAGGACAATGCAGCAGGATTTCAACGCTGTAATCTGACCACAGCTGCTGGTTGTGATGTGAACAGACCGTGATGCTACACACACATATCTGGGTTACAGAGCGGAAGGTTGGCATTAATAAAGAGAGAGGGAAAACAAAGTGTGTGTGTGTGTGTGTGTGTGTGTGTGCGCGTGTGTGTGTGTGTGTGTGTGTAGATAACAAATAATGGCTATGTGTGGGTAAAAAAAATCTCCTTTTACTGTTTACTTAAACTGTTCTTGTCATAACTCTGACATGAGGCTTGAACTGGGTGATTCATCCCTGTAATTATCTCTTGGGGTTTTTTTGTAAAGAAGATTCACATTTAATGACACTTCATGACTCGGTGAGATGTAAGCTGTGTCTTCACAGAAAAACATGAGAAAATAGACACTGCTGTTACAAAGCAATACACTACGGTTGACTGTATCTATTATACATTCTGCTATGGGATCAAAATGGATCTTTTTTGTTTTAAATCACTTTTCAGTCTCCGTTTGGTCCGTTCATCTGAGATTATCAGATAAAAGCTGAAGAGTTTAGTAAATTTTGAAAGATATATTTTTGTTTAACATGAAGTCTACAGGATGAGTTTGGTACCTTTTGGTTCTGACTGCATGTCTCCACTGATTACCAGAGTTTAAATTTGGGCCGTCGCAACGTATTAGTGCTCATACAACAATGTTAAAATGAAAACATTTATCTCTAATGTCACAATTAAATGTTTCATATCATTTGATTGTATAATCAAACAGGAATAACCTGACTAAATTACAGAGGGTGTTTTTATACGATGATTTTATTTATTAAGGGAAAAATAGCAGCTGGAAACAATCTGGTCTTACATGGAAAAGTAATTACACCCTCGTTAAATCATTAATAAACTGTTAGCTATATTTTAAAGTTAGGTTATCTTGAGTTTCCCTAGCAACATCGAGGCACGACTACTACCCAACCTGTGGACTGATGCTGTTTCTTTTACAGTATCGTGTAAAATCGACGTTTTTGAGCTTTACATTGTACTGTGATGTTACTACCTTGTCAAAAACAGCGCTTTAAATATTTCATGTATGTTTGAGAAATCCTTTATTCTCCAGTGACAACCATTCAGGGGTTAGAAAACGAGTGTTACTGAGTCCATCAAGACGATGCTGAAGGTTTTATAGAGGAAAGCTGTTGTGGTGACCTCCTGAAGGAAGAGTGTCAGAAAGAACAGGAGCTTCTTAAAGAGACAGAGGTCCAATTTTAAGGTGTCAAATTGCAAAGTTTGATTTGGCGCCATGTGGCTGGAAAATACATAACACCGCCCCTTTAAGTGCAAAAATATCCACATGAACCTTCACTCAGTCGTAAAGATCTATAAAACATGATGTAGAAAGAATACTACATGTTGCTGAAAAGAAACCAACATAGACCAGAAAACGTACCTGCTGTCATAGCAACAGGAAGCGTATGACGGCAGGTACAAGCTGTCACAGGGGAACCGTACCCTTTGGCTAAGCTGAATGTCGCCTCAGGCTCTCAGTCTTCAGAGGAATCATCGCCTCCCAGCTCGTCGCTTCGTCAGCGGCTAGCAGAGCTGAACGCTGGATTTCCTCTGTTTGAATCATCTCATGCCTACAGTGTCTGTACTCACCCTGAAAAAACACAGGAAAAAAGCACATAAAGATGATTCAGTCGTGATATTCTCCTGCTGATGAAATCAACAGTGACGTACTGAAGGCCGTCCATGTGACAGTGGACAGGAGAAACTCTGTAGACGTTCTACATGCTGCAGCAGATCACTGGACATTTAAAAATTAATTTTAGCCACTGAAAAAATTCAAGGTGGTCATGAAGGAAGATTTATTTTTACACTAAGTTTGCCAGTTTCTATCACAGATAATATTTTTGGTGTCAACTCATACATGATTGGACCAATAAAATTATATTTCCTAATAATGTTTTGATTTTCCGAGACAATCTCCACGTTGTTGTGGAAAATTAGGTTTTTGCAGGTCCTTTGGTGTCAAATCATAGCCTACTTATCCCGAACTGTAGAAAACATATTTTCTTGAACTTGTGTTTCCTCTAAACATAGACACGTTAGCATAAGAAGCTAATGCTAAACCGTTAAACGCATAAAAAAAGAGCTCTGCTAACGCTAAACCACGAAACGCATAAATTCATTAGCGGATGCTAACGCTAACCACCATTCTGTGTCACACAGTTTTATCTCCTTCCTGCGAACGACCGGTGTGAGTCTCACAAAGTCCTGAGTTTCAGTTTTGGCTTCTGATTTTGCTCCATATTATCACTTTAAGGTAGCATAAAAAATTATCACCACAGTTGAAAACATATGATGTGAAAAAGTTCATCCAAGTCATGGTAACAGGTAACATTTTATGGCAAAAACCAGTTAAAATGGTGAAGAATAGCAGCCATTTTTTTAAAAATGACCATCATTTTGAAGTTTATGTGGCTAGTAGGAAATATGACCTGAAGAGGGAACATGTTCATTTTTATGCTTTTATCCACATGGAAGATTTTTACCAAAATGCTGACCAGCGACAACATAGAGCCGGGAGAAAGTGTTCGCCTCCTTACAGATTTCCTTTTTACGTCACACTTTCATGTTTCACATAATCATATAAATACTGGATAAAGGTAACCTGAGTAAATATAAGCAGTTTTCAAATGGTGATTTCATTCAATAAGGGGAAAAAAGTCTCAAGAACCAACCTGGGAGAAAGTAATTACTCCTCTTTGTTACATCATGAAATGACCTGCAGAAAATGTTAAAAAAAAAATTAAACATAATCTCTCTGATGACTGTTAAATCTCAAAAAGCAACACATCATCTAATCTGGGATTTGTCCCAAGCCATTTCTAGCCATTTGTGATGCTAATGAGTTAAAGTGGCAGCCATAATCACCTTTTCACATCCCTAAGTGCGACGCATCTTTTCTTAGAAATATGTGCAGACTTATTACTTTCCTCTGTAAAACTTTTGTTGTTGAGGCGTAATATTTAAAACCCCTTCATGTTTCCTTAAGCAGCTGTTCTCTTTTTGATAGATCATCTAATAACTTCCAACTTCCACAGGCTCGTAGAAATGTCACATGAGACCCAGTGAAGACAAATGTCCAGCCAAAGTATCACCGCGCTTTATTACCGTGACCATAATCACACTGCGAAGCAACATTCACATATTTATGAAAATACGACACAGTTCAGGCCATTAAGCAGCGCGGACAGGATTACGAAAGCATCAGCACTTCAGATAAAAATTCTGCTTTTTATTCCAACGGCATCATAAGCAGCGATAATAAGCAGCATTTTCACACTTCGCATGCGCTAGCTGCCATTTACTCCAGAGGCAGGATTTTCTTTAAATGGCTCTTCAACTTACAGATTTCCTGCAAAAGAAAATATACGTTAAAGGAAAAGTGAGGAAAACATGACCGGCTTCAGGTTTTCACTTGTTCTTCACTTCTTTGCCCCGTCAATCAAGATGAAATTACTAGTCAATCAAATGCTGCCATTTCTCTGACTCACCAGCTGAACATGGATTATTAAGGCATCTGAATCTTTTTTTGTTGCTTAGTTTGGTCAACCTTTTACTAAATGCACCAAAATGTATTATTTGTGTAGAAAATAATACATTTTATATTAATTGGAAGTTTTTTTTTCTTTTTCTCTGTGGTGTGCTTATTAACTAATTGTGGTATTTTTAAAAAATAATTGAGCATATTTTTTACTGCTGGTTCCATTGAGATGATATTTTATCTCTTCATCTCAGAGTTACAGCAGGTGCAGCTGAAGCAGATTCCTGCTTTTCTAAAAGATCAGATATATTTTGTAAAGGACATTTCAAATTGTCCACTTTTAAAATGACGTTTCCTGTTACTGAGCGTGATGTTGCCTGATCAGTTCTCAGGCTGCTAAATCCTCTTCGTGACTCTGCCTCCTCTTCCTTCCACCACTTGATCTCTTTTTATCTTCTCCTTCACTTCTGTCAGGTTTTCTGCCGTCTTGTCTGCCATGTTCAGAGAATATTAAGTGGAGGGTTTGCCATCCAGGGGACTTTGGGGAAGACGGAAACACAGAAAGTAGCTTTAGGTTGTTTTTTTTATGATTCCAGTGAGATACGCTGAAGGGGTTTTTGACGAATCAAAAAACATTTATATAAATAATGTCACTGTGACCAACGACATCGATCATTATTGGTCGACATGCATGTTTTGCTCTCCATAAAGACTCCTGAGGATTTCTTTTCTCATTAAAAACTTTTCCTGGCATTTCTTAAACCATCTCTGACATGAACTGGAGACAGAAGAATGTAAAATTAGAAAAAAACAGAACAAATAGAATAATTATTTCTCTAAAGCTGTATGTATATATGCATGTTTGAGACAAATACACTGAT
Source organism: Poecilia latipinna (assembly GCF_001443285.1). NCBI lineage: Eukaryota > Metazoa > Chordata > Actinopteri > Cyprinodontiformes > Poeciliidae > Poecilia > Poecilia latipinna. The sequence goes on along the minus strand of NW_015115142.1, from coordinate 22,147 downwards.
CGAAAAAATGTTTCAAACAAATGCAACATCTACAAATGTTGCCTCTCCACAGTACAAAGCAATGCTAAATCATACCATAATCTCAGACGAATAAATAATTACACCCCAGAATGTCAGTGGTAACACACACACACACACGCACACACACACACACACACACACACACACACACACACACACACACACAGGTTCATCAGAGTGTTGATGGTGAGCAGTACGACAACTGAAAATCATAAACGCTGCTCTTGAACTCAAAAAGTAAATGTTTAGAACATTTGTACCATGTTTAGGTGAAATCTTTGCTAAATGTACTGTTAAAGTTGCTGCTGGACTCTTTCCTATTACACCGCATTTGTTGGGACAATGAAAATCTTGAACCTGAAGATCTGCAGCATATGATGTGTGTCAGTGTCATAGAATGAGTGTGTTTTGGGATTGACTTGGTGCCGTCAAGACAGTAAATTACTTTTATTTATTTGGAGATGAAGGTTTAATGGTTTTTACAGTCTGAGTGCACCAAAGTTGTGAAATAGTTGTTTGCTAAATTAGTCAGAAAATAATGATTCTATTATAATGTCAGCTTCATATAACTGTCAGCATGTGAAAGTGGATAAATCCTCATCAATGTATGACAGGTTGCTGCATCGAGTCAACAACTCGATGCAGCAACCTGCTGGGTTTCCTTGCATAGAAACGTTTCTTAAAGGGACAGTATTATGTATTTTTCATGCACATGGCACCATTTCATACCACAATCAAGTAACTATGTCAACTCCAGCTGTAAACAAAAGGATATATTCTAGCAAATATGACTTTTAAAAAATGACTTCTGTCTCTTTAAGAAGCTTCTGCTCCCTCTGAAACTCCGCCTTCAGGAAGTCATCACAACATGGCTCCTCTATTAACCCTTTAGAAACGTTTTTAGAAGTAGCTCCTGTAATGAGCTCAGCAGATGTGCAGTTCTACCATCTGCTAATTGCTGCTGGCTAGTCTGAAGGAGCCGAGTGGGGGAGTCTTGCCAGAGGGCTGCTCTGAGGAGGAAGCTTGGAAACTGCAGCTTTGAGGAGGAGCCTCATCCTCGAAGGCGGAGCTATGTCCACCCAGGCTTTTAGCACAGCTGAATGGTTACCATGGGAGATTAAAGGATTTCTCAAACATGCATATAAATAAATGAAGTTGAATTTGTTTTGGCATGCAGACTTTGCTTGCTTGGTGGTTGTAACATCCTACCTTATATTGCCAAATATATCAAAGCAGTCTTTTCAGGTAGCAAAGTGGAAAAAATCTATCAATTTGATGATTACAAATCTATATATTGTGCAGATCAACTAACTATGTGTGCTGTAGAAATACAATATATGCAATAATGTGATTGAGGATCTACATTCCTGTTGAGACAAAACAGTGAACCAGACATTGACAAAGCAACAAACAATGGAGTCGGTAGGAACAAAACAGCTGTATGTGATTTCAGAAAGATGGAAAAAGGCAATAAGAGGTTCAGTGAAACAACATAGTGATGGCAAATAACTTAATAAAGCAGCTGAATGAGGGCTAAAATGGCAGCAATGCGCATATGGAGAGAGGCACACGAACGAAATCTGATAAAGGGCCGCAGGGCTTACAAAACCCAAACAAATTACTGCACCTTTTCATACAATAATTGCTCGAAGGTTGATCCGTTTAAGTGGAAAAAATGACAAGCTGTCCTCCCACTTACTCTGAACCATTTCCCACGACAGAGACATTCTGCTTCATGATTCTAAATTACACATAAAAACGCTGCATTATTTCACTGTCAGTTATTGCTTCCTGTAGTCTTTGATTCTCGGGCTGCCCAGGCTCATACAGATGACAAAGCTCCGCGGTATTCAGTGTCCTGTTGGAGATACTGAAAGTGAGCCGTCTTTGACCGTCTTGTTCCCAGTAGCGAGTCACATTTTCAGTCTGCCAGAACTGAAGATCTCCAGCCTCCACCCCGAAATACTTCCACTCCTTTTATCCTCCACGCTGGTGTTTTCTTTGTTATGGAGCTGATAATGAGAAAACACTAGGGGGGCAATTGCTCAGTTTATCCTGTTGATGTCATGTACAAATTCCTCACGTCATACAAAACCTCTTGGCAACACAATATCTGATTAGGTTTAGCCAAACTAATCTGCTGATGTAGGAGTTTTGGTATAGGAAACCAAAACTCCTGAGTTTTGGTTTGAGTTTGAGATGAGAAAATATAATTAATTGACACCATAACAAACAACAGGAGGCATTCCCACCCTCTAGTTTTACTTCAGGAAAACAAAATGGAAGGTAAAAAAAATGGTAGGCAGTGGACAAAAATGAAAAGGGAACTGTTGTGGTCACCCGATCCCTCAAAGGAAAGGCCAATGAAGAACAAATTTTGAAAGGGAAATTTGATACAAATTGCTGTCTTTGTCAGGAGATTTTAAGTGATGATGACTCAATGGCTACTCTCCCAATGCTAGATTTTCTTTTCTGTGTGAGTAAAAAATGTAATCTCAAAGTTGTCAATCTTTCGTAGGAGGGTTGCAAAGGATCACATGTGCAGCTGCAAGTATTTTTGTGTCTGTCTCTGTCAGCCTTACACATTCAGGACATTGTCTGTGTGAAATAGCTCAATTTCAATCAGGTTGGATAGAGTGAACATCTGTTTTCATGTCTTGCCACATATCAGTTAGATTTAGGTCTGGGCTTTGAATGGACCACTTGAACCCATCAATATGTTTCAATCTAAACCCTTCCAGATCAATTCATGTAATCCATTCATCTTCCCGTTTACACCAACTAGTTTCCGATCCTTCCTGATGCGCGGAATTAGTTTTCTGCCGAACGTAACTTTGTGAAAACTAGGTCAACATCTTCTATTTAGGTCTCATCTGACTGGAGCAACTTTCTTCCACGTTTGCTTTCACCCCAACTTGACATGTGCAAAACTGCCTCGACTTCGCAAGACTTTCTTTCAAAAATTATTGCTTTTCCCACCTGAGTATTGAAGCTTGAATTGAAATTTTCTGACATTTTCTTCTGCTTCCTTCCCTCTCTGCAGGCATCTCAATGCCGATTCCCGTGCTGGGACTCAGAGACCACTCCAAAGTGTTTAAAAATGGAAACTGCCTGCTGACAGACGACAAGTTTGTTCTGGTGGGTTCCTTCATCGCCTTCTTCGTTCCGCTAACCATCATGATTGTCACCTACTTCCTGACCATCCATGCCCTGCAGAACGAGGCCACGCTCTGCTTGGACCAGCTCGTCCCGCGGCCCAAATGGAGCACCACGTTCACGCTGAGCTTCTTCCCTCAGAGCTCCCTGTCCTCCGAGAAACTCTTCAGGCGCTCCATTAGCCGAGAGGCCGGTGGGAGAGGAAGCGCCGGTGGTCTCGGCGGCACCCGGGAGAGCATCTCCGGGTCGGTGTTCGGTCGACGCACCATACAGTCCATCAGCAACGAGCAGAAGGCGTCCAAGGTGCTGGGAGTTGTGTTTTTCCTCTTCGTGGTCATGTGGTGCCCGTTCTTCATCACCAACGTGCTGATGGTCGTGTGCCACCAGAACATTTGCCACCCGGAGGTCATGGAGGGTCTGCTGAACATCTTTGTCTGGGTCGGGTACTTGTCTTCGGCCGTCAACCCGCTGGTCTACACACTTTTCAACAAGACGTACCGCACAGCTTTCATGCGGTACATCCGCTGCCAGTATCAGCCAGAGAAGAAGCCTCTCCAGCTCATACTGGTGAACACCATCCCGCCTCTGGCCTTCAACTCCACCCAGCTGCCACTGGGCGACATGGGGAGGTTACGCAACGGAACGACGCACGGTGAGACGGAAGGACGGGAATTCTCCCTGCCAGGGAAGGAAACGGAGAAGTGCAAACAGGGCAAAAGCCAAAGAGACAAAGACGAGAGCAGCGTGTGAGGAATATCAAAGAAAACCCTTTGATAGAGGCAACTCTACACACGTAAGACAAAGGCCTAGACTTCATCTGTTTGGTCTTTTTGAGTGAAGTGTTTGTTTGCTGAAGGTACAGAGACTGTCCCTACCAATTCAAAGTGTAGAGAGTTGAAATCTTGTTGTCGTACCAATCAAAAAGGCACAAGACACTTATTGCATTTTTAAAATGTTCTCAACAGCTTCAGTAAGTGCACAATACTAACATTTGATCAATCGACAAGACCTGGAGCAACTGAAGTAAAAGTTCATTTTCCAAAATGACGATTGCAAATTCAAAATTTCAATTTTAAATCTCGCTGATTTCTAATTACAAACTTCCACTTAAAGGAAGAAATTTACTCTTAGCCACTCGGCCACAACGAAAGATGTCACTTTTACAAAAAAAAATAAAAAAGTATTTTTGTGTAATTTCTCTTCCCTTGGGCACTCACCTGCAGTAAACCCAGCAGCTCGTTCACTCTGCCAGCTGCCTGGCATCCCACCTTCCATCAAACTGCACCTCTGGGTGGATCAGAGGGGATTATATTGGATTTGCTCCCACTTCGAGGAACGAAGGTGTCAGAGAGGGAAAACCTGGCACACCTTGAGTCAAAACACTCACAAAGATCAGATTAAGCTGCCAAAAAAGAAGAAAACTTTCTGCCTCTGTTTTGTTGAAACTCTGTATGAATAACGTTAAAAGGTTTATATTTTCAAGCGTGAAGATGATTGTTGCATCGTATTGCTGATATGAAGACTGCAAACTGAGATTATATAACAGCAGGAAATGAAGAGGGTTTAAATGTTGATGTATCCCCTTGTAAAAGTCACAGCTCATATTGTGTTCTTACCAAACTATGGGTGCACATTTTGAGTTGTTTCAGTCATGACACATTGTGTTCAGTGCTCTGATAGGTGGCTACCACATGTGAAAACTTTTGTATGAAAATCTGTGAATATGGAACTGCTGCGAAAGACTGAATTAAATGACTCGATGATGCAGGATGTGGAGTCCAGGCCAGAGTTGGACATTGTACATCATCTTCTGGGACTTGAAGCTACGTCAGCGTAGCAGGGCCATTGTAGATAGAAAAAAGGAGTACATTTCCTCCAAAAAAAAGAGAAATTTTGACCTTGATCTTAGATATTCTGTAGAAAAAAACTTTGAAATTTGAATTTGAAAAACGGAAAATTGGCTGGGAAAACAAATCTCAGAAAATTTGAAATTAATCTCAGAATATATTTTTATTTATTTAGAGAAATAAGAATATTCCTATGCTTGAAAAGTCAAAGATTTGCTAAAAAAAACTAAAATGTTTAAATTGATCTGAAAAAAACTCCATGTTTTTCAAATAAAAAAAACAAAAACAGGAAATTTTTCAGCATCAAATTTGAACATTTTTGACATTTCAAACTTAGAAATGTCCAAGATTTTACTTGAAAATTATTAAATTGATCTGAAAATTTTTGGCAGAAATTTACTTCTTTATCTTTTTTATCAACAATGGCCCTAACATGCCATTGAATAAAGCAGAACTGGGTTATTTTAATAGAAATATGTTATTTTTATATTATTAAAATTGTCAGAATGTCTTGGAAGCACTAAAAATTGAGTACAATATGGGAAAGTGAAATCAAGTCCTTTAGCTTATTCTTCTGCTTGTGAAATAAAGAGCAGGAGTCGACAATGTGAGACCAGCCAGTGGCAGGAAGAACCTCTTTGTGACCAGCAGCGAACACTGCCATTTGTACAATTGCTATGGTTACTTGCCCACTTGTGAATGACAGCCTTCTCTACAGAGAGGGTCTTAATAGGCACAGATGAGAGGAGGGGGCTCAGGGACATAAAAGCTATCATTTTTGTAAAACCTTTTTAAGATTTCATGCTCTGCTGTTTTTCTTAGCAGACAGATGTCATATCACAGCGAGTTTGTGGAAAAGTGAATAAGTCCTAAGAGGTCTAAAAGGCTGACGGCTAGTCAGACTCTCATAGCTGATTTTAACAATTTAACTGAAACTCTTCCTATCTCTGAGATAAAATACTATACTGACAGATATTTACTGTCTATACTTTAAGAAAATAATGTCAGGATTGTGGCTGTTTTCTCAGCTTTACAACTTCCATGTTACTATGTTAAAGTTATGTCAATAGCAGCTTCACAATATGTCAATCATTAGGTCTGCTGGAGGAACAAGCCACGAAACATTTAAGCTAACGTGGCAGATTGTTAGCGTAGTAACAGGGATGCTGTTTGGTAGAGGAAACAGCAACATTTTTTTGTTTTTTTGCAAAAAGCTCCTGTGAAATGTTAGACAGTTATTAACTCTAATGTAAAGTTGAATTCAGTGGGTTTGGACATTTTCAGTTCAAGTTGCTTCAGATTGGTAGCATGAAAGTGAACGTAGCTGTTAGCCTTCCAGCACTCGATGATTTATTTAATTTTCCACTAACTATTTCTGAAACGAACACAAGAAATCCCATTTCAGAAATTCTCTGTTTCGATAAGACGTGGCCAAAGTTTAATGCTAGATTTTTAGAAACAACTTGCTCACCTCACAGAGATTAGCTAGCTACCAGAATCTGCTCCATCTGACTTCCTTGACTGTTCCCATGTCAAATTCACATCAGTTGAAGGTGACATGTTAGCTTTTATTCACTTTGCCTCAACAAAAACGTGTAACTTTTTCTTTTGTTTGCTTCTTTGCAAGTTACAGGGTCATGAATGGGCATGAAGTCGTTCTATCGTAGAGTTGGATAACTCAAAGACCTTTCTCCACTTCAGTAAAAATCATTTACTGTCAACTGATCACTTCACTCTGTGTCCAGCTCTCAAATCGACCAGGACGTCAGGAACCTCAAATACTGGGAAATAAAAGCATAAAAGACAATCTTTAGATAAATTAAAACATGTCTTAAATAATGTGAAAACCACATAACTTTACATTTTGGAACAAGGCACAAATTGTTTGTTCAGAAATGACCAAATTAGCAGGTTATGTCGAATGGCTAACATTAGGAAGAAGGAAAGCTGTGAAAAGTAATATGTTACAGTGAAATGTGTTAATAAAATACATTCTTAAATATAGTTAGGAGATATTTTCTCCAAATTAACAGTTTTTAATTCATGACTGAAAGTTTATGGATGTTTTGTTTTTTCACATACTTTACTGCTTTGGTAATATATATTTTCTTTCTTTAAAAAAAAAGAAAAAAACAACAACAAAAAAAACATGTTTATGATGGTATACTGAAATTCAGTAATAATAATCGCAGAACTTTCAATACACTAAAATTGCACAAAATGTAAGCGAGATCACATTTTTCCCCTAATTTTTTTGATCGACTATCGAAACTGAGCCATGTCCTAAATTGTGGTGTGTTCTTGTCTAAACACTGATTGGAGGTTGTTGAAATGTTGTTTTCTTTTTATGGATTCAGAAGTTTGGGCCACAGATCTGGTGCTACAGACTCCAGAGCCACGTATAATTTTTTCCTTTCTGCCATTGGATCTTACGACTCTTCATAACAACCTAAACTTTCTGCATATTGATATGTTGGTGTCAAAACCTTTTGCCTTGATAATAGAAATCAACAAGCATTTATGTCTTGTTAAATGAAAGAAAACTGTCTATTTTAAAGGCAGAGAGCCCTCAATTCTGTCAGATAAATTATGAAACATAAAGGTAGCTCAGCAAATCTCAATAACCAAAATATAAATAAAAAAAAATTAACCCTTGTTACACTAAACTTCATGCCGTCACAGTCAAACTGTGTTATTTGAAAACTGCCAAAAGCATGATGTATACAAATTATTTATTGTCAGCACAGGTGTTATTATCACAGTAGGCTGGGAGCTTTTTTCACGTCAGCAAAGGATTTGGGTTTTAAAATAGCCAAAATCTGTCGTAAATAACAACAATAAAGCTCAGCAGGTGTTTGCTTTTTCCTCAGCAGTCGAGAACAAACACAGTTCATTATTTTTCCAAAAAGTACAGGTTGCCGTGTGAGTCAGCGAGAACTATGAGGTTTTAATTACTGTGATCACAAACAGAAATGCTAGACTCGGTGTACTTCTGGGGAAAAATGTGTTCTGTTGCAATACAGAACTTACTCATTATTCGTGTATTTTATTCAGATTCATTTTCAAGTAAAATGTTCCCCACTGAGACCTGGAGAGCTTCCCCCTGAAAAGAAGTGAGGGTTATAAATTACTAAGCGACAAAGTGTCACAAAGTAATTCCCGTGATTCTGGTTCCTGTTGTGTTGGGCCCATGCTGTGGTGGTGTATTCAAAATACCGTTGTAATCAGTCACAATGGCCATTTCCTTTCCTCTGAAAAAAAGAAAAAACATCTGGTTTTAAAGCTGCAGAATGAGACTTTTTTTAAAACATATTTGTTAAAATTGTCACTGTGTTGTGAAAGTTTAATATGAGACAGATAATCTGTAAAATGATCAATCTCCTCTGAAGACATGCACCAAAAACAACCAATCAGAGCCAAGACGAGGGTCTTAGCGCTGCCAATCAACTCCGTGTACTTGCTGATAAATGTGTTAATGACAGAGAAAAAAACATTTATCTTACATGAGATCAGAAGATATTCTTGAACGGTACCCTTCACCCAATGCTAACTAGCTTTAGCATTCACTACAGGATTTGCACCCAATGCTAACTAGCTTTAGCATTCCCTACAGGATTTGCACCCAATGCTAACTAGCTTTAGCATTCACTACAGGATTTGCACCCAATGCTAACAAGCTTTAGCATTCCCTACAGCATTTGCACCCAATGCTAACTAGCTTTAGCATTCACTACAGGATCTGCTATCAGGAAAAAGCTACGTTGTAGCAGAGAGAAAGAGGGAAGACGGCCATTTCCATCCCACTCCTACTGGTAGCAAACAAAACCAGTTTTGGTTCAAATAAAGCTGGACCCAGTGTGACAACGTGACCAGTCTCTTTGTTTTGATGTGAAAATCATAAAACTCTCTACTGATGTAACTCTGCATCTACAATGTGACTCTGGCTTGGAAGAGATGTCTCTTTTTTGTTATTTATTTTTCACTAGTGTCTCTTTTGGGATTTGATGTTTGATGGTGGCAGTCACATTTCTTTTATATGTCGGATATTGATGTTTAATGGTGACATTTATTTTTGCCTTTTTGTTTTAAAGTCAAAGTAAAGAGGAAAAAGTGGGAGAAATGTGTAAGATTCTTCTTCCTTAAACGGACTTAACGAGTTAATGATAAAAAGTTTCAAGGGAGAAAAGGTTAAAAACAATCCTCAAAACTAATACCGTTTACATTATTGAAGAGAAATCAATATCTAGTACACCAAGAGCCCAAACAATCTAAATCCCTTGGGCTGTTTGCTGAAGGTTTTATTCAGTTTTATTAAAAATTTCCACGTCTGTTTTCATGTAAAACTTCCTGTACACAGTACTCTCAAACGCTCACTACTTAAAAATTCACACACACACACACACACACACACACACACACACACACACAAAGAAAAACTGGGTCACTGGAAGAAACCAGGCAGGAAGAAGGAATCAGAGAACGAATACCAATGTTTACATTCTTCTACCAGCGATTTCTCCACAATCCCTGAACTGTACTTTTTTCAGATGCATATAAATATATATTTTTTAGCAAAACTACCATGTCTAGAGCATTAATAATGCATAATACATTTGCATGATAAATGTTGTTTTCCTTTCATCCTTTCACCTTTTTCAGAACTTGGACTGAACTTTTAGAATAACTCCAAAGCTGTTTAACAGGTTTGATGCCAGATCAGATCATAATGTCTTTATGTGACCGGTAACCTGTTAGCTATTAAAAAAGTGGTCAAAATCTTGAAAATATCAAGAACAGTTTAGGGATTTTAGCTTGGAATATTAGAATTAGAATGAGAATTAAAATTTTCAAATTTAGTTTCAAAGTTCTTGGTGCAAAAAGAAGAAATATAACATTTTATTGTTCACCCAGAGATTGTATGGAGGCAGATATTTTTTGCAAAAAACAGAGAAATGTATGAGATTAGAATATATTCTGTGTTTATACTTAATCAAATAGACAACAACCAGATAAACTTGCTGTAGCTGTGGCAATTATTTTGTTTTTCTGTCAGTTCCTCATCTCTTTAATGATTGATCACAATATGTTTCAAAAAGTAATCCACTTTTCTTTGATATTCATCAGCATCTGAATTTGACTTGCTTTAAACAGACTAATATGAGTAAAATAATGGGTCTGCTCTAGGCCTTAATGCAGCTCAGGTGCCTATTGATGCGTATTTAACACATACCTTTGAGACCCTTTATCTTCCACTTGGTAGTTGTTTTACAAAATTGAATAAACAGTTTAAAAACTTATGATGTAATATTATTTCACAGTAGCAGCTTTAAAAACTCATTCCTGCCTTGAACATTTGCTGTTTAATTTGAAAGCAGAAACAATGCATTTCTTATATAATAGGAATATCTGAGGGCAACAATAGGTTCACAAATGGAATAAAAAAATCATGCAGACATTTCCGTCTGAGACTTAATGGTTGAAAGTCTACATTTTATACACATATAATAGTTCTTAGCACCTTAAAACGTCTTTAATCTTTTCTTAAGAAAAATTCAATATTCACATGACGGCAACAAGTGTGAATGGAAACACTCAAGCTGTCATGTCAGCCACACTGGCGCCTCATGACTCAGACATAAACCTCCATAATCATGTTTTGCTATGCAAACACAGGTAGAAGAAACAGATGTTAAGACGATGATCTTCTTCAAAACTGTTAGAGGAGCAGGACTGCCCCCGCTGAGGAGTTTTCCAGCAGCGTAATCCTTCTACTCTTTGATTCATTAGTAATGATTTCCTTTCAGACAGAACCAAATTTGGAACATTACATGTATTATGCTGGAACCAGTGATTTAAGAGGAAAGAGAGGTTGTCATATTGAACTAATCTGTTTCGCCCCGAGCAAGAGCCATCCAACCGTCCAATTTATCTTTATAAAACAGTCCTGGGCAGCCCACTCCATCTGTCTTCTGTCTAAAATAGCACTAGCCCAGAGCGTTTGTCCGCTCAAAAGCACACACACACACACACACACATGCACAGAGTGTCATTTCAAAGAGAATTACAAAGTACAGGTTTTAAATGACCGATGGGAATTAAAAACAAGACCACCTTGAATTTAACATAATTAATTACAAGGCCTCTTTATTTTTTTTTCAAAGCCACAACAATAGAAAAAAACAACATTAAAGTTTGTTTTTACAAAGACATCTATTTGTGTGTGCCATTCACTCTATGCAAAGCCTTTGTTATCTACCTTTGTTATTCTTACACACACACGCCGTACAGAGGCTTTTCTTATCCACCTGCATAAACAGCCCTCGGTGATTTATTCACACAGGTTTTACAAGAAGTAATTCAAAAATAACTTTCAGTAAACCCCTGGATGCATTTGGGAAAGGAAGAAAAGAAAAGTTAGGTTAGCTGGAAGGTGAGTATTTTCAGGTGATGTTTGTGGAGCCGTTTCAGCACCAGAACTAAGAAAGTTGCCCATTCAGCGATGGCTACTTCCTTATCGAAGAAGACTGTATCAACTCAAGCCAGCAACTGGTCTGATTAATGATAAACTGGGACCAGTAACCGAGCAGAAGCCTCTTCACTTCCGTTAGCTTTGGAGTCAGTAGCATGCTAGTCACTAGCCGTTTAGTTTTTCCTTTGGGCACAAAGCTGCTGAAAAACTGAACATGTGGACATTTCCAGCAGAACCTGCCTGGGTTTTGTCCTCCGATCTCCTCACAGATGGCACATTACATAACTGTCCTGTGGGAGAGCCCCTTTTCAGAGGGCCGAATTAAAATGTTGATGAGCAGGTGACTGCTCCGCTGCTGACCAGCTCTCTTCTCCAGCTCACCGAGAGGGACGCAGCTGCTTTCTTCTAGAAACCAGCATCTCTTTGAAGTGGCTACCAATTTACTAGAAAATGATCTCAAATACTTAAGCAAACATGTTGAGCGCAGAAAAACCAATGAGAAGCAACATTTAGCCATCACGACAGTGCTGGATGAAGGTTGTGAGGTCAGATTGGACCCTCAGGCTCAGACTGCTGAGGCGGCTTGATGGAAACTTTCACAGCTGTATTTTCTCAGCGGGTCTGAACCGAGTCTTTGCAAACTAAATAAAAGAGATTAAGGTAGAGCTTCATTTTGCAATAAGGGGAAACGAGAGGGAAAATTAGAGTTGCAGATTATTTTAAAAATAAATCAGTACTTTGCTTGTTGATTATGTCAAAAATAAAAAGTCAGATTGGCTCCTTGTAGATGGATTCATGAAGGACATTTATACTTTGTGACTGACATCCAGTATTGGATCCATCCTGCTCAGGCGTTTTAATTAGGCATCAGATGAGGGGAACATGCAGGACGCTCCAAAGGAAATAATGTTACTTTCCAGGACGAAGTCTCCACACTGCCCTCAGTGGTTTGTCGTTGCTCCACAACGTAAAAGTTCATTGATTCATCAATTTGAAAAGTCTGCAAATCAAGATGGAGTCTCTCACAATGAGCTGCAACATCTCCTTGTTTTACTAGTAATTTTGGATGTTACTTTTGTGCTACAGCTACAGTAGATAACTTTTATTTATTTATTTATTTATTTATTTATTTATTTATTTATTAATGTTTAAAGTTTTTTACATATTTGTTAAAGCCTGCCATGAATGCTAATGCTAATTAGCATAAACAGTTTTCCTGGAATGGTTTCTCTGCTTTAAAACCACAATTTATAAGAATAAAGGTATCTGAGCCAAAAGTTGTCAGAGTAAATAAGCTTATTATTGAAAGATGAGGACTAAGATCTTTGTGTTTATGTTCTTTCGGAGGTTGGGAGTCGCAGCTGTACGAGTGTTGGTGTGCAGGGAAACGCTACGCCCACACGTGTTTATTTTGAATCGTACCGCCTGGGTGGCAGCATTGTAGACTTTCACATGTTGGGTTTGAAAGCTTTGCATTTCAGTGCCAGAATATGTCAATCATGACAACTCCTGCTGCATCTTTATTTAGCAGCTCGTTGAAGCTGGGGGACTCGGAAGCAGCAGGGGTCGTGTGGGAAACGAGGATTCTCAAAGGTTTACACCTAAAAGACGAGAACATTGGCTTTGCAAATGTACATTGGTGAAATGTGGAAAGTGTAGAATAATTCACTAAAAAGAATACTTCGAAGAAGTCTCTTGAATTTAAACCTAGGATTAGTTGCAAAGTTTTATCCACTTAGTCTAGTTGGTTTTCGTTTCAGTTTAGACCTCAGACAACTCTTTAAAGGTGACAGTTTGACCAGCTGCTCCTTTTTTTTTTTTTTTTTTGGTCTGTGCTTCGGTTCCACCTCTGGGACGCCGGGCTCTTCCGCCTGCACTAACCTTTTACTTCTTAGTGTCTCGCCGGCTCCACAAAGCCTGCTGAAGAACGAACGCATTCTTCAGAGCCACACTTAGAGGAGATGGGAAGTCCTTTGAACCTGCAGAGAGAAAAAACGAAGGTCCTACGCCTTTAAAGTCTCACGTTAAAGGTCAGTACTGGAATGTCAGAAAGAAAATATATGAAAACCTCTTAGTAAAAAGTAAAGGGACAGAGATGTTAAATATTAATCACATTTCAGCTTTTAATTAGATTTTCTTTGCTTAACTCATTGATCTTGCAGTTGTTTGGTTTAATCTTTCAGAGGTTCTACCAAATCATCTCTCCTGGGTCTGAGGCATCCTTTAAAGTTTTCTGATGTGACTGATTTAAAGCTTAATGGTTACATTTCCACTCTGCCTTTACGTCCTGAGTTTAGTGCATTGCTAGTAGAACCTGTCATATCCTATGCAGGAGAAACGTCTACTGGAAAACGTCATCCTGATACCAACATTATTTTGGTAGAAAACGCCACAAGATGTTTTGAATACCTATTGTTCATAATGTTATTTATTTTACTGAAGATGTATTAGCATGTTCATTCTTATGTACAGACTAACCGGTTTTCATTCACCTCATAGCCAAAAACTGCTAATTCAGACACAGAAGAGTCTTCTGTTGAATCTCTCTGCAGTCAATCAAACCATTTTAATTTCCTTACCTTTCAAATAGCAGCTTCAGTGTCTACAAAAACATGTCAGATTTTTCTAGTGTGTTACAAGGGGTACCACAGGGCTCTGTGTTCAGTATTTTTTTTTTTCATTCTTTCATTGGACACTAATAAACACTCAGCTATTCATTAAGATCCTAAATATTTTCTGTGCAAGATCAAGCATTTATCTTCATAACTACCTGGTCAAATCTTCTAGGCATTTTCAGTGTGCATGTGTTTTAGATAGCTCTGTAGTCTCTGTTCAATTTGGGACCAAAATTGCAACATTTGTTACATTTTCAGCTGGTGTAGTTCGCATTCACGCTGTACTGTGTCTAACTATCCAAACAAGTTGAAAAACCTGTTCCCCTCCTCGCCTGTGGTGGCGCTGCATCATAGGCGACACAGAAACTTCTGAAGAAGACATGAGCACCACTTCCTTCTTCACAAAATGTAACCAGAAATGGAGTAGAGTCAGAATTTAGTGGAGCATTTAGTGGAGCACGGAGCATTTCTGCCGCTAATGCTAAAGTCGCATGTTTGTTTTGGTTGTATTTACCCAGAATGCCTTGCGTTGCAGTTCGCTTCCTGCTTTTGGAGCGGTCTCTGGTTCGGTTTAGGAGGAAGGCGTGAATTGAGTTTAGGTTAAGCTTAGGGTTTGGTATTTTCTGGCAGTAGTTAAGTTTAGCGTTAGGGTCAAGATTAGACTACAGAAACTAATTAAAATCAGCAGCAAGTCCTTGTGAAGATAGAAAAATATTCTGTGTGTGTGGAGGAGATCATGGTGGCGGCTCTCAATTTGTCATCTAGCTGGGTTACAATTTATCCACCTGCATGTGTGTGTGTGAGTGTGTGTGTGTGCAAATTACGGTGGTGGAAATGTCAGTCAGCATGGCTGCTCTGATTGGTGTATGTGTTACTGCATGCACACACAGCCATATCATCCTGCCGTTACCCTTTGAACACACACTTGCACTTTCTTTTTTTAGGGCTTGTTCCTGTTTGAGCCATAAATTATTCAAACAGGCAATCACTTGAATATTCTCCTTTCCAACAGGCGAATATATATGAGATCCAGATTCATTCACAGAGAAACACACAGTTTCACTGAGGAGCAGAAACCAGTTTTTTTTTTAACTCAGACTGTAAAATGATGAGTGCAATTTAATATAGCTTCAGTAGTCATGGATTAGTTAAAGAATTGCTCACAAATTTATTTCAAAGATATGAGAGGGCAGATTAATTATAAACCAGAGACCTGGAAGAATACAGAAAGAGGCAGAAATGGAAAAAAAAATCTAAAAGTGGATCAAATATAAAATGCAGAAAAGTTGGAAAATAATAAATGGGCTGATGAGAAGAGATTTAAAGTGGATTAAATCAGAATGAAGAAAGTGAAGGAGATATGAAAACTACTGTGAATATAAATCAAAAGTAGTAAAAGAAGGATGTAGAAGAAGACGTTCTCTGCAAAAACACAAAATCTTACAAAACATTTCTGATCTATTTTGTAGTGCAAAAATCTTTGTACTCTTGAAATAAAAAAAACAACTTATAAATAACTTTCCAGAAAGATGTAGTAGCTTATTTTAAGTAAACAATCCAGTTCCAGTGGCAGATTATTTCACCTGTAAGATGCTGTGAGATCTTACAAGTGAAAGATGCTCATGCTGTGATGAGTGAATTAATTAAAACTTTGTCATCAATATCAAGGAATTATTTATTGAAAATAAGCTCATATATTGCTGAAAAGTTACTTGGAAATTAGTTTTGTCTTATTTCAATTGTACTAAGACATTTGCACTATGAACTAAGCCAAAAGATCTTGGTAAGATTTAGTATTTATTTTTAGTGTAGAAAACAGAAGTAGCAAAGAAACAAGGAAAACTAATCAAAATAAACACAAACAAAACAAGTAGATGTGAAATTAGAAATACAACAATGAGGCTTTATTTGCTATACTTCCACAAATATCCTCTTCCCACCTTGGACAGGATTTGTTGTGCTGCGGTTCTCTTTCACTCTCTCTCTCTCTCTCTCTCTTTCTCTCTCTCTCTCTCCCTCTCTCTCTCTCTCTCTCCTTCTCTCTCTCTTCCTCTCTCTCTCTCTCTCCCTCTCTCCTTCTCTCTCTCTTCCTCTCTCTCTCTCTCTCCCTCTCTCCTTCTCTCTGTCTTCCTCTCTC
>NW_015115142.1:0-1348 GCF_001443285.1 Poecilia latipinna | reverse complement strand
CAAAAGTTTTGATTAAAATTTTATTTTACTCAACTGAGGTTAGTTTCTTTTTTCATTGAATAATTGGGCGGGGAAAACTTAACTCCATACTCTGCAAACCAGACCCTAAACGTACTTAAAGTCTGGATTGAGTTGTTCCCCTTCATTAATGACACACTTTTATTACATATGTTATATCTATCAAGGTAATTCAGGGTGAGTTATTTTTAATTCTAATACTCATTTAGGCCATTGTCCCACTACTTAAGCTCCTCTTTTTCAGTCACAACTCGCCAGTCCAACTTGTTACCCTGCTCATCATGTTGCCAGTTGTTACCTTTGTTATCCCTTGTGTCTCCTTTTTCATTGTGTTTTGGATTTCCTTGTTTTCCCTGGATTTTGGATTTATTTTGTTCATTAAAATAACATCCACATAAAGTACGTCTACTGCCTGCTGCGTTTGTGTCCACCGCCACACCACATCATGACACAAACCAGATGAAAGAGCCCATCTTTAAACATTTAATGTGTAATTAAACAATAAAGGTGACAAATTTATGAAATAGATCACACTTTAAGTAAATATTTGTTGTATTTAACATATTCTAGGTAAGTGAACATGTAATGAGATAGATCCTGTCCTAGAATTTTATGCAATTAAACATTACTGGTAACAAGTGATGATCATCTGAGGTAATACAAAATATAATTTTGGTTAAAAAATAAAAAAGGGGTCAAAATGGAATAAAAATATGCCTCATCTTAGAATAATTTCACAGATTTTTGAGTTAATAGGTCACATGACCTAGAAGCTATTTAAGAGAAGTACAAAGTTTTGACTACAGAAATAGCTTAAAAATATCTAAAAAGTGTTAAACCACTAACAGTCTAGTAGAACAATTTCACACAGATTGAGTTAATGGCACACGAGTTGGAAGCTACTGAAGAAAACATTTAATGTTAAAATTATTTAAATTATTAAATATGACTTAAAATTTTAATAGAGGATACTGTGCCTCGTGTAATAGCATGAATGACCACTTTTTTGTAGCAGTTGGTCACAAGACAAGGCATTTATTTACAGGAGTGACAGTCTCTATGTGAAACTCCGAGCGCTTCAGGAGGGACCAGTAAAGAAGAGCTGGCCGAAATTAGCGTTCATAAATTGGATCAACCTTGAGCTGAACGTCCTTTACTTCGCGGAGCACGAATATCCAGTATTCAACTTGAAAACAACTTCACTGCGGTCACACACAATGAAAACACCGGTGTTCTGACTATTTTGATTTGGTCTGTCGACACCAAAAATGGTGGTACATATTGTAAATAAATCATTTCATAAGTAAATCGCTGATTTACTTATGAAATG
>NW_015115141.1:75246-85231 GCF_001443285.1 Poecilia latipinna | reverse complement strand
GTGTTTTTGGATATTTACCTTTGAGTTGTGCTTTATTCATACATCAAGCAGAGGGAACTTGAAAGAAAACAATGTGAAGGAGAAATATTCACATTTTGCACAGCAATATATCTGATGCCAGTTTATAACTAGATATTATGAAAGCACTTCCTAATTTCTACTCAGCATCTGGTTACAGAGTAAATTAATGTTTTAATTATAATTCCCTGTTTTGGCTGGTGTAGCACCCTGTGTAACCACTCATGCTTGAACCTGCATTTCTCTCAAAGGGCAACCGCATCTGCATTTTCATTTGATGAAATGTGACTCTTTACAAGCCGAGTCCAAATTGTAGATGTAGTTTAAAAGTCTTTAAAAGTGTGAGGATTTTATTTCCATCTATGTTTTGGGAGAGAGTTGAACATACTTGTCTGAATTCCTTTCAATTGTTCTGCACATTACTCCTTCAATGTGATATGTTGCTAATCAGAAGGAATCACTGTCATTAAGTTTCCTCATCTTTCACTTTGAACATTTGGCGAGGAAATAACATCAGTTCGGTGACAGAGGAAAACAGCTTGTCTTCCTCACTGGTTTCAATCAAGCCAATAAAGAAGTCTTTTTTCTTCACAAACACATTGCTATGCACTCCCACGCAACAAGGAAGCTGACGCAGCCGTGGGCACGAAGGCGAGGGCTCCTGACAACCTAATGGCTGCTATAACTTCATTAAAATGGCCCCGTTCTCTTCCTTAATGCCATTCGCCGCTTTCCACAGGACGGTTCTGCTACATTTGTGACTTTTATCCGCATGAGGAGGGATAATTAAGCCAATTGTACTTTTTTCTAGTCATACAATTGTTCCTTTATAATCAGGCTAAGTGCACATTTGAGGATCGACCTCAATTTGTCTGAAAATGTCTTTGACTACTTTCACCTAACCTAATTTAAAACAAAGAAGACATTAAAGAAAAACTATGTGTTACCCACTATCCTTTATACCATAAGCTGTGACAAGCCTCTTTCAAGAAGTAAAAGCAGATGATCTGGGTCTACCACTACATAACAACAACCTTCTCACCTCTTCAGATAAATGCTAAACATATCATATTTGAAAAGTTTATAGTTTTTGTAAACCTCTTTCCACAAAATAATTTTTCCCTCAGACCATTAGCCCATTAGACCGTTTTTCTTTGTGGACGTTGGCTGTTCCAAAGCCGTAAACATGTTTTAGTAACAGAGTGATAGACGGACGCTGACTTTGTTTCAGATCGGGGCAAGGAGTGCTGCTTTTGACATTGTTTATCTTATTTTAACTTGTCTGATAAGTTGTATTTTACTTAAGTGATGTTGTGATTCTACAAGTTTTTCAGTAATTAGCTTTGAATGTGGCTGGTGAAAAAAAATATTGAAATGTAACTTGATGATTTAAGGTTTGGTGATTCTTATTTTGCATAGAGTCAGTTTGGACTGGAAAGCATTTTTGTTCCCTCCTAATAGATAAAATAATTTGAAATCTTCATTTTGTTCTTAGGCTCTTTGTCCAATATCATACTTTGATTGATTATCTGGCACGTTAATGTTTGACAAACAAACAGAAAAAAATAAGTATGTGGCAACAAATACTTTTTGTTGCAAAGTTGTTGAAATCCTGAATATGTGCACTCACATTGTGTTGTAGTGCTGATGTGATATTAAAATGCATCTCCTCATTTTTGGTTCTCACAGTTCAGAGTGACTATTAAAGTGCAGTGCTCTAACAAGCAGGCATTCTAAATGATAAATGACAAACCGTGCTTCTTGCATGCTGCTGTCATCATGCAAAACACTCTGTTATTCTCTCAATACACAAACACAGTCACCACTAACAATGGCTCTGAGTATATTTTTCTGTTAACTTGCCTCAATTTAGGTTTTTTTTCCCCCTCAGATCTTTGCTTCTTTCATTCTCACTTTACAGAAGCTCAGCAAGAAAAGAATAAAACGATTTCTCACAGGACATGTGCAACTTCAGCATCCTGTTTAAAACAGAAAACAATCATGAAAACAATTGCAAACTGACAACTTACTTCCATTTATTTATCTTATTTTTAAGATTGTTTAAAAAACAAATATATATATATATATATATATATATATATATATATATATATATATATATATATATATATATATATATATATATTTGNTTTTTTTTGTTTTTTTCTTGAAATGTATTGAAACAAAAATTAAAGCCAAAAAGCAACTAGGTGCTCTGCTGTCACTTGCAGTAAGCAACACTGGTAAAATGAGGATTTAGGATAAAACTTAAGGTCAGACACAGCATCTAGCAAAGATGTTAACTGTTTTCTACTTGAAGGCAGTGGTAACACATCCAATGTGAGATCAAGATATTCAGCTTAGCCAGTGATGGCTAAAAATTGTTTCTCTTTTACATAAACTGACAACAAGAACCACAAAAAACATTCACAAGGACATGGGTCCTTTAGGTTATGTAACAAGTTCACAAAGCAGTAAATTATCCCTCAATGCAAATTCTACAAAACATGCTATGTGCTATGTGAAAATATTTACAGACACTCTCTCTGGTGTAGTGTACAGCGCATCGGATTTTTCACAAACCAAGAAAAATGTTTTTCCAAAACATCTCCAAAATGTCCTTAATGGAACATTGATTTAGCCATAACAACCTCTTATTCTAATAACAGTATTTTTATTACCTCAAAGAGACACGATCAAAAGAGGTAAGCGGTTCCATACTTGTCAGTTTCCTATTTAAATCATTTGCCCTATGTAGACTTTGAGAAAAAGATTTTCAGGGCACATAATACCATTTTATAGCACAGTCAAGAAACTGTTACATTCGGTTATGAAAATGCTGCATGTACACATCAAAAACAACTTCAGACTTTATCAGTATCATAGCCTGATCTGATAGCTTGAAACTGACCCTGCCTCTTTAAGAACCTCCTACTCTTTACGACTTCCCATTACACCATGGGCAAACCTGGGCATCCAGTAATAAAACATCACAGTAGAAGCTTCTAACGACTTTCAAAGAAACTTTCATAGTTTATTTTACAATGACATATAGTTTCCCTTTGGGATTAAGAAAATGTTTTTGAATGGAGTCAAACTGGATTGAGGTGAATGATTTATGAGTAGTTTAATATATTAAATTTGACGAGTCTTTTTAAAAATTAACTGAAAAAAAGATTAAGTGTCAACAGAACGGTTACGTGTTTGAAACTTTGAACATGACAGCAGCTTCAAACAGGACGTAGTTTCATTCAGGAAGGGGAGACATATCCTTTTGATAAATTTTTGATATAGATTATGGAACTCATTAATTTGAATATTATTGTCCATAATTAGATCTGTAATGCTCGTATGTTGTTACATTTAATGTTATTTTAGTGAATGTGGTTGCAGTTATGAAGGAATTGCCCCCTTGCCGTTTTGGCAGTCTAGTGAACATTGCTCTCAAATGCAGTGTAGTAAAAAGTTACATATCTTTGACCACCACTGACTAATAAACGGGGTTGCGAGTAAGATATAAAAGCAAATGGATGTTTACTTGTGAGTTATTGAGCTTGCTCCAAGGTGCATTTTGCTCTTTTGTTTTTTTTTTCTCCAGGCATTTGCTAATTTAAACATTGATACATTTCACTGTTTTTTGTGGCTATCAAACAACAGTGAAAGCTACTGATATTAAATCATTAGCTTGCATTAACATCTCATCTACTAAAGTTATTGCTTATAGAAAGTAGATTTAATCTCCCTTCCTGCAACTCGGTGCTGTCTGGTTTTTGCTTTTGGTTCTAGAATCCTGAACCAAATTTCTTGAAGGTGGCGGTGGAACATGAATGTATTTTATTAGATATTAACAGCAGATGATTGTGCTCAGTTCGACAGAAGGAAATAACAAAACTCATTTGTCAAACAACAGCTGTAGCACTCATTAAGCCATGAAATCTGTGCATGCATTTCTGCACATATTGGATTGTCATCTTCCCTTTCTTCTTTTGTCGTTTCTTTTCTATATTGTCCTTGGGAAAGTCTGACAATATGATAGATTGAAAACAAAAAGAATAAATGAGGCCCAGGTTTTATCTTTCAAGAATAAAAAACAGTTGTCTTTAGCCAAGATTCGTGAAAAACAAAAATTTACTATAGCATTTTACATTATGTTTGTTTTTATTTATGGTTGATTATCTCTACCACCTTCTGATGTGGAAAAAAAGCTAGTGCAGAAAACTATTTGCTGAAACTTACAGCTTAACCTTGTTTATCAAGCACAATATAAAACACAATCCCAGAACATCATCAAGGGAGGATCAACAAACTGAGAGTTTATGGCTTTGTGTTCAGATCATGTACTGTACATCGTATCATAACGGCGAAACCTCTGGGCTCATTTGCAGTTTGGCGAGTAGGAGCTTATACTAACCACTCTGCAAGGTTAGCTTTTACTGAATCTAAGTAGGTTGAACTCAGCAATTTTTTTGTGATCAGTGCTGTGAAAAGAGCATTCAGTCAAAACGCTCTGTGCATATATTAACAACCATGCAGACAGATGCAGCTGTGCTAAGATGCCACTTTGCAATGTAAATCTCCCACAGCAACAACTGGGGACTACCTGGGCATGTTTTAGTCGAGAAATAATTTCTGAGGTAAGACTGCGTTGACTGTTATGTAGCTATGAACTTTATCTTATTGTTTATCAATGTTTCCATCCATAGGTCTATCGCTTACAATAAATTAGTAATCAAGAAGTATTTAAATTGCTGGTGCTTTTTTGTTTCTTTGCATATTACCGCCAGAATATTATTTGACCAGCAGTTAAATTATTTTTCAAGAGAGTTGTTAAGGAGATGCTTTATATCTCACTGATGTTGTAGATTTGTTTAATTAGGCCACTAATCAGGGATGGCATTAATCACTGGTATCAGGTAAACAAACCCTTGGTAACTTCATTGAAATTAGATGCAGACATCAAACAAATTGAGGTAAACAAAGACTTTGGCTCATTCTTATGTTTAATATTAATCCTGAAGCAACTGTACTTTCTAAGCCAAATGAAGTGCATTAAATCTTTCCTTATTCCCTTCATTGTACTGCACTTGCAAAGTGTATACAACATTAATCCAAAACCATCACATAATGTCGACATTGGGTTGAGACTACCTTAATGGGAACAACACAGAAGTCGAATGCATTTACGTTTTTTTTTTTTTTGCCGTTGATCAAAAGCGTAGTAAATCTGTGTCACGCAGGAAGAGGGAGTAAAAGAGGTGCAGATGTTTTAAAATACATCTGAGGCAATTTAAATTTTAGATCAATCAATAAATGATCCAATTATTTAACATTTAAACTTGTGTACAATTGTGTGCCAACAAAGTGTCTGAAAGATCAAGATTTAAACACCATCAGTTACCTCTTGTCACCAAGTAAGGACTGAAGATTGATGTAAAAGTGCTCTCGTATAGCTGCAATAATAAATGTAGTCTATTTCAAATTGATGGTGTGCAGCAATACTTGTAAACTGATATTCACAGATGTTCTCTACCCAAGTTTATTAATCTTGAGCTGTTTTAGAAAGACAAAAAAAGCAAGAAATTTCTATTTGCTATAAATGTGTAAACCTCATAGAGGCATACCAATTATGCAGTTAGGGGGCCAAAATCAAATAAAGTACATTTGTACTTTGTCAAGACACTGCATGTAGCATGGATGTGGAATTACTGTGTACCGTATTAATTAAATATCTGTGCACAGTAGGTTTTCCTGGGTTTGTTGCATTCCTGTGTTGAAAACAAACTGCTTTGTTTTGACACGCTGTGATTTTCTATTTTCCTTTTTGCACATCAGGCTTGTCTTGTCCATAATACACAACCATGCTACGTCCCACTCCATTATGTGAGAGTGTGAGCCCTCAGCACATGAATAGTTAAGACGGTGGCAGGCCCGGCAATGCAACAAATTACCATCACAATTTAATTATGCATGCCACAAGACAGAAGCGTGTGCAGATGGTGCGGTTGTGGTGGAACACCATGCCTAACGGATTATCATAGTGAGAGATTTGATGTGGTTTAGTTAAAAGGATTATTACTAGTTATATTGCACTGCGGATCACAAACAGTGGGCTTGATATCTTTGGAAATTGAATGAAAGGGATGAGCTCCTGCTGCTTCACAATCAGAGGAAATTGGTCTGACAAATTCACATGGCAATAGTGTGAAGTGTCATTCTGCTTGCTCTATTTCTTTGCTGGTGTTTTTCCTCCTTGTGTTTTATCTGGTCACAAGCAAAAAAAATTCTCAGTTTAGAAGTACTTTTCCGTACAGCTTTTAAAAGCTTAACTACCACTGTTGAAGAACAACAAAGGCAATTCTACTTAGATGAGGAAGGGAGGGATTTTATTTAATTTAATTTGTGATACATGTTGTTTTCTTCCAGGAAACTCAATAAATGTAATTAGTTTTCTGACATAATCAAGCCCAAATGCATTTAGCAGAATAAGTCATAAGCAGTATGCCACAACAATGTTTTAAGACCCTGGCACATACTCCCTTGTTTAACAAAATCTACAAAGATTACAGTCAGAAAATAATTGTTTACATATATAAATGTTTGTGTGGACTGATAGGTTTAAAGGCAATTAACAACTGAAATATTTAAGCATTTTATGAAATATTAGCCTTTTATCATGAATTTTAAAACTTACTGTTCAGGTCCCACTTCTGTTTATGGAGATATATAAAGTATTCAGTTTTTATTTTCTCATAAATGACCGAGGAGCAGTGAATCATTTGCATGTAAAAGGCTATGGATATTCAGCACATGATTACGTCTCTTTATGAAAATGTCCATGTGTTTAGAGATTTTTCATATTACACAACACAATTTGTACCACTAGATACAAACTTTAGCTTCAAAGTTGAAGACCATAAAAGAAGATGAAATGAAAGAAAAACATATTTAAAATATTTAGTAGGAAAAGCTTTAGCCAGCAATAGATGGTACATAAATTTAATAACTTTTAAGTGGGACCACAATAAAATAAAATAAAATAAAATGTCTGAAATGCTTTAATAGCCTTAAGTGACACCTTCTTTTTGTCCTTCATTTTTTTTATAAACTCAGGATTGAGTTAGTCCATATTAATTTGCTAAAACATAAAACAAGGTAGAAATATATATGCTCACTTATGCATTTTTATTTCAGTGAGAGGTTAAACTGAGATTAGGAAGATTTTATGCCAACAAAGAAAAGATAAAAGGTCAGAGTACGCATCTCAAGAGTTTGACCATGTGCTCAGTTTGCTCAGAAGATGTCTTGAAGTTTTCTTTTTTCTTTTATTTACAGAGAGTTGAAAAATCCACTGATTTTCAATTTTCAGTCAAAGCAGAGGAAACATTCATACTAAGGTGGATGTGTCACACACAATGCACATTGGTATTGGTAGCACTTCCTTGGAAAAACAGTGACAGCATATGTAATTGCATAATTTAGATGATACAATAGACAAATAATAATAATTAAAAAAAAAACGTGTACACATAGGAAACTGAATCAATGTGCCCCATGAATATTTGCTTATAGAGATAAAAGTTGCAAAATAGAATAATTCATATGAAAACTACATGCATTTTTATTGCAAAAAAAATGACACCCAAACCCTGATAAAATCTTATTGGTTATTCCCCCCTTTAATTAATTAATTAAATAGTCTTTTAAAATAGGCTTATGTTTTGATGTATAAATTGGGAATATCTTGTAATTCTACCTTTTTCTTTTGATTAAAAGCTGCACAAATAACTGTGTGTAGTTATTTGTGTAGAATGTATTTTTTGCTGAAATGGACAATGATTGGTGAGCAGATTTTTGTGAGACACATCAGTCACATCAATCGAGTTCAGAAGGCCACACAGAGATGACTAAAAGCTAAGTGTGTGAAAAGAAAGGATCACATGCTTTGGGAAAATGGTCAGGTGCCTGGGAAAAAAAAAAAAAACATTTTTACATTAGTGTGGTGTAGCAGTATTTTTTTCAGAATGGTGCCATAAAAAGACTGAAACCACTCAATCTGAAAATTTGACATTTTTCGTTGGACTTCTGACTTTTTAAGATAAGCAGTGGCGCAAAAGCAAAAGAGTCAGAACATGGACATAAAAAAAATGTATTCTATATTTCTTATACTGTAATTTTTCAGTGTGCTGCAAGCTTCCTGCAATGCGCGTAGCTTTAGGTTCTCATTTTGTCATCATATCAGATCACGATAAACAAGATAAACCATCATGTCATTTAGCCCTTCATGTTTCATGTTACTTGTAAGGAAGACTAAAGACTTTTCAGGTTAATGATTCTTCTCAGAGGAATGGTAGACGGTGGTGAAATAGACAGAGCAAATTAGAATGGCAAATGGAAAGATAAGAGGAGGGCTGGAGGAGAGAGACGAGCTGATGATGAGACGATTAAAGATAAATGGAGGAGGAGGGGATGTGAGAAGAAGGTGGAAAAATGAAGGAGAAGGTAAATAGAAAATGACTTTGGTATGCCAGTGGCAGCAGCAGTGTGTTGTCTGTGGAGAATCCAGATTGTCTATGAAATGAATAAATCCATTTAAAGGGTTAGAAAGGCACACCTACATACAGTGATAAAATCAATAAGCGGCGAGCACTAATTTGCAATACTAGCCACTTTGCATGTTCAATGAGCAGCTGTAGTACACTTAAGAGACGCAAGTGTGAGTCTCTCGAGAAAATTTTAATTGGACATGTGTTGCAGGAACATTAATTATTTTAAAAAAAG
The DNA here is from genome assembly GCF_001443285.1 of Poecilia latipinna. Classification (NCBI taxonomy): domain Eukaryota; kingdom Metazoa; phylum Chordata; class Actinopteri; order Cyprinodontiformes; family Poeciliidae; genus Poecilia; species Poecilia latipinna. Next base: position 76,435 of record NW_015115141.1, on the reverse strand, counting down.
TGTGGTTTTATTGCTCTTCTGGCAAAATTACCAAATTATTAAGTTCTCTTTTTATGTGTCTTTCAGTGTAGAAGTTCTTTCTAATGTCTTCCTCCATTGATGCCACACAATGATTCATCTCAGTAGATCTCGGTAATGCATCTGCTAACACCCTCAGTGCAGGTCATTAGGTGACTCACAGCTGAGAGGAAGGAGAATGAACGCCGAGTTATCTGGCAGGTCTGTGCAAATATTTGGACTGGGAAGCCTTTGTTTGATGTGTCATCTTCTTACGCTCCAAAGTGTTGAGGTTTATTCAGCAGGTCAATAATGTCTGACAAATTAGTTTGATAGCAGTCAAAGCTGCGGTGTTGCATGAGTCATAGCTGGAAGCGGAAAGAGAAGATAGATGATAATTGGGTTCAGTTAGGAACAAGGAAGTCAGAATTCATATTTAATTGGAAGGAGGAAGATGCTGGTTAACAACTTAACTAAAAAAATAGGTGAAGTGTGTAGAGCAGTGCAATAAAATGGTATTTACTGTCCCTCAGATTTATTCTGTTTTTGATTTTTGTCATATTTGAATAGGTCATATCATTGAACATATGGAAAATTCAATTTTCATGAAGTTTAATAATGAGCATTGGGTTTTCTCCTCCTGCATGCATTGGTTCACTCCAAGTAATCTGCCTTCAAAGTCCAAAACCGTGACTATTATGTTATTGGTTGTCCTCTGTGGCTCCCTGTGATTAACTAGTGACCTGTGGAGGGTGTAACCAGTCTCTCGCTCAATGACAGCTGGAGATGGGCACCGGCACTTTGACAACCCTGCCTGGATCAGTATGATGGATGGAAGGTGTTCTCCCCTTGAATATGTGGATTTTCTCTGGGAGGAAAAGCATGCATATTAGTTTAATTATTGACTCATAACGGATCTTAAAGGCTTTGTGTTTGGCATTTTGAGAGGTTCAGCTGTCACACTGTGTTGACACCTCATCAATCACCTTCTAAGCAGACAAGCAGATGTTATTAAAATGAGTCCCATTCAAATACACAACTTTGGCCTCTTTAAGATCACAAATCACTCTTGACAAGCAACCCTACTGTGAACGAGTAGTTCTATTGTGATGACCAGACTTTCATCAGACTTTAGTTTTTCATATACACTCATACTGAGGAGAAAACTTTGTAAAAAAAAAAAAAAAAAAAA
>NW_015115141.1:57746-72298 GCF_001443285.1 Poecilia latipinna | reverse complement strand
GTTTTATCAAAATTTTTTTTTTTTTTAAAAACAATTCCTAGGGAAAAAAATTTTTAAAAAAAAAAAAAAAAAATATATATATATATATATATATATATATATATATATATATATATATATATATATATATATATATATATATATATATATATATATAAAACGTCTTGCTTTCCAGAGACTTTTAAAACCGATAATCACTGTTTTCCTCTTGAGACCTTTGTGTAATCATCAACTTCTTTTACCGGTCTTTTCATGTTTGAAAACATCTTGATCAGGATTAGCAACGATTCCCCAGGGTGCTTCATGATTGCCAGGCTTCATGGTGTAAATGATTAGTAAAAGAAACGCAAGTTATGATTAATAAAACTCATTTCCAGTCTTTGGAAAACCTCCAAGAGAGCAAGAAATGCTTATCTGCTGCACTTTAATTTTCCATTTATTTTGGGGAGGAACCAAAGAAAGAGTTTTATCCTTTTTAATTTGAAAAGATTGGACGTAATTGTTCTTTGGAAGCACAAATTCAAGAATCTAATTAGGAATTAAATAAAATCGAGTCCTAAAATGATCAAAGTACTGTTTCAAGTCTCTAAATTGTAAAAATATATTTTATTTAGGACTTGAATCTTGCACAGCTCAAATTTGTTTTACATATTTAATAAAGAGCAAATCTGAGGAAATAAAATATATTTTGTCATCATTAGCAGTTAAACAGCTGTGGTTTCATTTCCATTATATTCCAGTTTGAAGGAGATCAACTTATACTGAGAATTACATTCATGTTTTAGTTGTTGTAATGGTGAAAATGAGATAGTTATTAGAGTTCATGTGTTCATGTGAGGCTTGTGCCACTATAAAGATCTCAAAGTATAATAACTTAGAGTAAAAAAAAATAATCAGCAAATAGAGGTACTTTATTCATACTGATGCTGAAATGGATAGATTATTTCAATTAAAATAATCTTTGTGTAAAACATTATTTGTGTTTTGACTTCATAACCGTTTTAAATGTATTTTATTAAAGAAAAACAATGTCAAACACTAAATGGAAATAGAGGAAAACAGAAGAAAGTCAGTGAGCGAGAGGTCTCACCAACAGAACAATCCGACAATGACTGCAGGAATCCTGGGAGCCTATGTAGACATAGTTACTGGTACAAGCAACAGGTGAGAGACTAATTAACTGAATGTTGAACTGCTATGGGAAAGCATGGGCTGAGGTAGAATGGGTTGTACATATGACAACGAGACATAACTGTTCAGAAATAGACATAGAGATACAGAGTGATGTGTGTAATTACAATTAAGAACAAGAGGGCTCTGGAAAAAATCATGACACTGACAAAACTAAATCCAACCTCCAAAGAATCATGATAAAAACTGAGAGTATAACAAGCTAATTTTAGTTTCATTATTCAGACTATCTGCTCCGTTGGCATCTCTGCAGCCTAACTGATTTGGTGCTCGTAGCTTGCCAAGCACAGTTTTAAAACTTTATTTTAATAATGACCGCTGACGACTTTTTAGTACAAACTCCGTAACTGTCCCTGCTTTTCACAACTGGAAATAAGTTTAGTTTCTTGTTGGGTGCTGGGGGCAATATGACAAAAAATATCAATAATTTTAATTTTCACTTGCTGCAGCTCATTTTTTTTTTTTTATTTACAAGTTCAGTTTAACTCCATTTTTGAACACTTAATCAAAACTGCTCATCTGCGTGATTCTCAAAAGACAAAGTGAAAATGATTCAGAGTGATGTGCATTTTTGACTAAACACAGTAAAACTTTTTAAACTGTAAATATTAGTTACTTGTGAGCCTCATCAGCTTATTCCATTTCTAATAGGTAAATAGCTTTTTAACATTTTTGTGTAGAACTTGAAACAATATAGCTAATATTTCAGCTTGTCCAAACACTTAGGTTTGCATTCACTGTAAACCTAAGTGTTATTTAGGCTTTGTCATTTCCTGATCTTTTTTCTGCTGACTACAGTCACTTGCTGTACTTGACTCTGCTGCTATTTGTCCTGAGCACTATTAGGCTTTTATTAGATTAGGCTTTTATTGTGAAGATTTTGTGCTTGATTGGCACAATAAATGAAGACATACACCCTGGTATTAATGTTTTGGCTACTCTGCCAAACATTAATCAGACTGTCCAATAAAATACTGGCAGTCTAATAAATCTGCTCAGCTGGTCATGATGTAAAAACACAAACAAGACCATTCTGAAGGGTGCAAACTTCAAGCTAAGTGGTTGCTCACCTTTGGCTGCTAGGTAGATAGTAGCTGCTTGAGGAGAGGGCTGCACTTGCAGTTTCCCTTTGCATGCAATGATTACAAACCATGTCCAAAAGTCCCTGCTTTCGCAGTTTTAAAGTGCAATGTCTAGCTGTGTACACATTCTGCACTCTGGTGATTTAAATATTCTTGTCTTGCTTTCATGGTCTGCTGTACGTTTAAAGTGATGTGCTCAGTGGATGAACAATGACAACAAAGCTCAGATATCTCAAAAACACTTAATTATAGTTTTAATAGTAATTTTATTTTCAGCTAACAATACTAATGCTAACCTACAAACATACTAATCACTAAAGCCAATATCAACTCAGCAACATATTCCTATCCCTCATCATCTTAGGTCATATTTTCAAGCCGTACTTTGATGTAAGTCTGTGAAGTAAGTCAAACTTTATTATAGCACCTTTAAGATAAAAAAAATAAAAAATAAAAACAGTGCTTGAACAGACAGAATAAAAACACAAAGGACAAAAGAAAACAAAAGCAGAATGAAACAAAAGGTTTTAAGTCAAGGTTCAGCTAGTTGGTCAACTGTTCAGCAGCAATTTGCAGGAGGAAGCCGTTCTGTGCTCTACGCATCCAGAGGAAACTAGTGAAAACTCTCAAACACCAAGTGTGGCAAAGCTTTGAAATGTCTTTAGGCTACAGGAACAGCCTGATTTCTGTCATCACAAAGTCCTAATTTCTGTCCCATAGAAAATTTGGGCACAGACCAGAAAAGGTGAGTGAGATCAAGGTGGCCTACAAACCTGACTCAGTTACCCTACTTCTGACGGCTACTATTGTGAATAACATGTGGAAGGATACCCAAAATGTTTGACCCAAGCCATACGGTTTAAAAGCCAATTCTACAAAATACTGAGGAAATGTTTATAAACTTAATTTCAAGAAAATTACAAAAAAAAAAAATAATAAAATAAATAAATAAATAAATCATTATTGTGGCAATTAACAAAAATAAATATGTTTTTTAAAATCCTGACTGACCTAAAAATAAAAGGAAAATTCTCTGTATTTAACTGTGTACCTCAATGTCCAAACCTAATTCACATATAGATCAGTTTTGCTATGTTTGCACTTTGAGACTGTTTTACATAGAATCAAGCTTCAACTTCTCCAGCTTTCAGAAGAAAAGCAGTTTCCTGTAAGAATTAAGTGACTTTGACATAGGCCATATTAAATGACTGGGTCAGCGCATCCTAATCTCTGTGAAACCCTGAGGCTTATAAGGTCAAATCCTAAACAGACAGCAGGCTGTTCGAGGAAGAAACCACAATTTTGAACCGTAGCAACTTTATTATCTTACAGAGAACAAAACAGACCGACGGTAATAATGTTTGGTTCATTTTTTTTATTTTTAATTTTTTTTGCATTCGGTAGTCTATGAAATGTGATATTATCTTTATAAACTAATTGACTTTCAGATATGCTAAGTCTGTCTCTGTGTATTTGAATTTTATAATACATTATTAGCCATCTGACTCCATGGCATTTTATCAAATATGATAGATGGAGACACACATTACGTTGGTTAATTGAGAGGTTTCCTGACTATAATGTTACAGCATGGAAATGAAGTGTCATAGGAAGTGTGTGTTTCATTTCTAACTACATGGAGGACATCAGTCATGATGCTCTTCTGGAAGAGAGAATATTCGGTTCAACTGGATTAGCTCTGTTGAGGGTGCTGCTTGTTTAACAGATTATTTTAAGCTTTAATCAGAATGAAACTCAAGCCGGCAGCTGCCTCCTACCATAAGATCGTTGTTTCTGCTCCATCTTCTAAGATTTCACTGTCTATAAATATTTTAAAATGAGACACATTGCTCCAATCTGAGTTGCCCTCCACTCGACATGAACCTTCCGTGGTAGCAAAAACTTGCATCACTCCATCTGGAAACACACTTGATACTCATGCCATCAGTCACATAACAGCAGCAGCACACACATAGAAGTAATTCTATTCTGTGGTCATAAACTTTGCAATATAATGTATTTTTATGCGTCACTAAAGAACATATGCACCAAAAAGAAATAGACTTGCATTTACAACCAAAGTGAAGGTGAATGCGATGGTAAAAGTGCAGCACACACACACTAATATCTACCTCATCTCCATTTATTGAACCAGTATTGCGAAGCTGCTCGATTTCACAAGGAAAGCTAAGGCTGAGATACGCACTTGAGACTGTTTCCCGAACCTTTCCTATTTCTACACTTCCTCAATTTTTGTGTTCATGCCGCAGAGAGCAACTGTATCCCTATTTCCTCAATTTCCACTTTTATTTCTTTTGTTACCTGCGAGGTCGAGCACCGGTGCACAGACACATGCATGCCTGCAGAGACAATATGGGATCAATACCTAAAACAAGCTAGTGTGTAACAGTCAATTTGTTCAGATTCACATGCTGGACATTTAAGCTATATAAAATCCTAATTAAACACACTAATATTTAGTTAACATGAACTATGGAAAATCTGAAAAGGTTTGAATAATTTTGTCAGAAACTTTGTTGAATGCAGTTAAATCTAATTTCCCAAGGCTTCATATTTGCATAATTACTAAAGCATATAGCGCATTAAGACATGTAATATGTATGCTGTTGCTTAAGACAATTATGTGCAATCGTGACATTAGTGTAGATTTTATCCAGGACGTGACAATCTAAGTACCAAAGGAGAAGGCAGCTGGACCTCTGCTCTTGTTTCTGTTTCACTTCCCATCAAAATAACTTTACTTCTATACATAGTTGGAAGCAAACATAGTAGCTGTAATCAGAACAATCACATTAATAGAATCGTTAGGGTTACAAATGAGTTAGTTAGGGTCTCACGAGACACTGACCCTGTTCTGAACTTTGTCAGTGTTTTGAGTTGCAGTCATTTAACAACTCGATTATTTAATCAAATGGCAGAGCTCCAAATTGTAAGCCTGACGCTTCCCACCAGTGTTCAGAACATTGAAATGTTTTGGATGAGAAGTGAAACATCTTCAAGAAACAAGAATAATTCACTTGCTTTCCTTTTAAGCTTTTAGGATTAAGACAACAAAGTCCCTTGGCTCAGGGAATGTGGCTGACAAAAGCATTCAGGTTTATTTGAGTTTATTTAAGAAGCATTTTTTTCATCTTACTCAGTTCCTGTCAATTCATAAGGGTATCATCATCGTCTAATCCACACTGTGGCGTACCGGCATCTACAGAATAAGTTATCCTCTCATCTTTTTACAGCGACTCGCGTAACTGGGAAAATTAAAGCTGTCTTTCCCCTTCATGCTCAGCCGTGTAAAAACGATCTGCATTAAATTCACTTCATCACAATGACATCTGAGTACTATAAATATAAATGTTTCTGAGTGAATTAATGTTCACATCGCTGACAGTGATGTCGGGGACAATATCTACAGTATGGATGATGGGAGTCCTAAAATTGTAATCATCACATCATTTTGTTTTTTTTGTCAGGACATCTGAGTTCATCGCCGCACCTGTTGCTGTGAATTCAGATGGGCTTGGTTGTCAGTTCTCGGTAATACTGGGCAGCTTTTTGCGCTAACGTACAAATCCTGTTGTCAGCTATCAGATAATAGCTAGTTTGAGAGAGTACATCCCAGCTGTCATCTAAACCTCTTATGCCTTCGGTCCCCCTGCAAGCAAAATTGAGTTTCTCTCTTGTTGCACCTAATGCCTTGTTTTTGGTAAAGCCTTCATGTTCCCTGTGGAAGATCATCCGGTTTCTTGACAGTTTTCTCACACATGGAGAGCATAGTTTAATATATTAACTTGCTGCCAGCATTGCTTGTAATTTGTTTTTAAACTCAACTAAAGAAGGAGAAATAGTGCCTGTTCAGGGAACAGATCTGCCATATTTTATGTTAGCAAAAGATAATGAAGTTCATTAATTTTGAAAAAAATGTTCAGTTGCTTGGAAAAGTGTTCATATCTCTTCAAGTTTGTTTCAACCAATGCTTCAATTACAGATGTGAAGCTTTTTGAGTGCATCTCTTCCAGCTTTGCATATGTAGAAAATGGAATTGTTGATCCATCATTTTTTGCAAAATAACTCAATCTTAGTAAGATTGAGAGCTGAGTACCTGTGGATATACATTTTCAAGTTTAGCAACAGGTTCTCAACTGGATTTGAGCCCTGACTCTTGACAGTTCTTGCACATTAGCATGCTTTGATCTATTGTTTCCTGGGAACTATTGTTCCCAGGTTGTGTGCTTAGGATATCTGTCCAGCTGGAATGTGGCCCCACACATCCTGTGACCAAGCACCTTATTTCTTAGGTTTGATGTATCCCCCAGGTAGACTAATGTACCTTAAATACAACTTCTCATGACTTTCTTTTCACCACTCTTAGAAATTTGACAGTTATTTTTTCCTTTCTACTTTATAGTTATCTAGTATTGTAACCTCAATAAAATACACTGAAATGTGCAGCTAATATGTGACAAGATATTGACAACTTTTAAAGACATTAATACTTTTATTTTTCTTTAGAACATGGGCCTTGTTTGAAAACCGATGACTGTTTTAAAGAACAGCTCAACTTGATTTGAGATCAAGTGGTAGTTCGTATTATTTCTAAAACCCCAGTTTAATTTTGCATTAGCTCCATGGATTATAAACTCCAGTCCTTGCCTGGATTGTGACATTAGCATGATATTGGAGGTTACATCATCTTGCAGAACTCAATGTTTAATACCTTATTCAAATATAACTATCGCATTCACTTTCCATCTCTTAACATAAACACCTTTAAAGGATTTGCTCAGAGGTTCTCAGACACTCTGTATGAGGTATGTCTACTGATAAGCTTTTATAAATTTGACTCACCTTTGGCTTAGACAAAGTGAAGTGTCTTAGGGATAAAGCGGTAAGTTTTCCAAGTTATTCAGGAGAGATCATTCGTCATTGAGTTATAACTTATTTGTATTTTTAACCTATTAAGCCACCAAATAAATCTAACTCGCATAAAAGTGTGCTGCTTTTCTAAAAGTCTTACACATCCGAATAGTATTGCAAGTGGCAGTGAAGTAATTTGAAAGCTGTCACATTCAGGCTTGTCTTTTACTTTTCTCGCACTTCTCATTTTACTCAAAATTTCTGCTCAAATTCTAGAAACTCTGGTTTTTGTCAGATTGACAGTTGCTGATGAATACAACTAATTACATTAAATCAAGTCAAATCCAAAATAAATAATAATAATACAAGCACGAGAACTTTAGCAAAGCAATGTCTGAATTTGGCCATTTGATCTTCAACTTAGCAGGGTAGTATTGTCAGGGTACTGACAAAATGCCCATCGTGTACATGTTGGTAAATGCAGTTAGTCACTGGACATCGCCACTCTCATCTAAGATGAAAGAACATGTGTTTTATGTTTTGGTACTTTTTATCAATGGCCATGGAAAGGCCTTCCAAACTCATACAGAATTATATGGAATTCAAACATAATGCTAAATAATTATTGATATTTATTGATGCTCTAAAACTAATACATGAACATCTATTCTAAGAGTTGTATGTGTTTATTATAGACAGATGATATTCAGCATTAGTTTTCTTGACGTTTGTTTCGCAACACAATATAATTTAATAAGCCCCATTTATCATAACACTAACACACCACATAAACGTCACTAGTTTCTTAACAAGCATCACCATGTGGTTAAATATATCTCACACCAGTTAAGTGAGCATCTGACATTTTAGTCTGTGTATTTTGCAATTTCTTTGTCGTCTGTCAGTTTTAGATTTGTGTTTTTGTGTATTTTGTACTTTGAGTTCCATCTTTTCCAATTGTTTTTTTTTTCCTACTCTGTTAATTTTCCCTTTAAACGTGTTTGACATTTAAGTGATAAGACTCACCTGTTTAATGTCCCTGTAATCGTTCTCCCAGTGTGTATGATTTTATTGTTAACTAAGTCTTTGTCTGATTCTCCTATGGTTCATCCATAGTAACTACAGTTCAGTCAGTGGTATAATGGAGTTTTGAGCTGGATGAAACATTTTAAATTGTATTTTAATATTAGTCTTACAGTGTAAATACAGTACATAGTTCCACCCCCCTTGTACTTTGTCATAGGGCCACTGCCAATTCACTTCTTGTTCCAAAATATGGGGTATGGATCAGACAGAAACTTATGTGAGTGATTACACCATTTTTCATCAGTCAGGAGGGAACTTTAATTCACAACAGATGCAACTACCAAAAAAACAAAAAAACAAAAACAAAAACAGCTCCAGTTCATCTCCAATGCATTCCGAGACTTAATTGGACATGAATTGTTCAATCGAATCAGTCCAAGACAAGCTAATTATGTTGGCAGATTCAAAGAGAATTGCAGTTCAGTCTTAGAGCTGAACAACATTAGGTAAAAATTCAATATGCGAGTTGATGAGTATTGCCATAACAATATTAGTTGAGATACTCGAATGAAAAAAAAAAAAGTTAATAACTTTCTCGTTTTAAATCATTGCAAAATACATTGAAGAAAATTAATAATCTATCCAAGATGTCCATCTCGATATTGTTTTATTGACAAATTGCTTCTGCTTTTGCTTTGACATTGAATAAAATTTGTAGTTTCTTTATGACCTCAACCCCATTTCACGTTCAAAGACATTTATATGTTGCATTATACAAATAAGTATTGCCAAATACGTTATTCACATAAAGAACCTAAATGCATGCTACTTAAATAACTGGCTATTGCAGTCCAAGTAATATGCATAGTGATGAATTTGTGGAACTGTCTAATGTGATCTTAGTCACAACATAGAACATTTACTTTGTAATTCCCATTGATAAAATCTTATCAATCGGATGAGATAAAAGTATCTTGGTACACGTTAAGGTAAAACTTGTGTTGAGCAACAGAACATTAGCATTATAAAAGTGAGATGGCGAGAGGTGGATAACTTGATCTGAACATCTTGAAAACACCAAGAACAACAAATTATAAATCATTTTCTACCTTAAAATAATAATTAAAAAAAAAGTTTGATTATATAACTGTCATATTTGTGTTTTGTTTTTTTTCCCCTGACAGAATTAGTCCTACAAAGTAAATGGAAATGTGTGTATGTGGATGGACAGTTTATACTGATAACATGTTTGTTGGTGTGCAGTGAGTCTGAGACTTGAAGTCTGTGAGATCTAGTCTGACAGAAGAGCTGCTGTCTGTGATAGAAAGGCGTTCGATCACACTCGACATGAAAACGTTCTGTGCGTAGAGCTCTGGAATCTAAACATGCGCCAAAGAGAAGGCAGCCCAGTCTAACAAATTGCTTTTTCTTTTATATTAAAGTCACAGCCATACATATGGTTCTTGTTTATGTGATTATAAAGCTAAGCAATGATGCATAGCATATTACACTTGTAGAAAGACCACTTTTGCCATGTGAATTTTGAAAAGCAGAATATTTTTGCACTGTTGAGTGCTTTCGCATATGGCCAGGTCTGCATTGTTCTGCTGTGTGGGCAGGCAGCAGAAGCTTAAGTAGTGATTTATCACCTCGTCCTACGTCTCTTATTGTGCTCTATATCTCCATGTATTGACAGAAGGACTGGCAGATTTAGCGTCGCACATAATTCAAACCCAACAAACATGTTTCAGCTCATGTTATTTATCTATAGCTATATCTTTTAATTTGCATGCAGAGCTTTTTTTTTTGTTTGTTTGTTTCTTGCTTCTGTTTTTACGGAAGCACCCTGTGGTATTTTTACAAGATGATGTGGTATGTTGTACAGTGAAGTGCTTGGAGAGTATTCCAGCTATGCAGAATGTGTTAAAAGCTGAATACAGCTGCATAGATGGCAAAAAAGGTTTATTTCAGTAGCTCTTTTTCAGCCTTTTGAGAGAAGCCTCAGCGTGGCACATCCTTTTGATACCTGTATTTAGGTCACAGCTTTGGACTGTAAAAGGCTTGAATCATGTGTACATACGGTGCTTGGTGTGCTGGATGCATACACTTTGACATGTTCTGACTGCTCACCGGTTCTGTGATCGTGTTAATCTAACTGTGCAACATCTGGAGTTTACTTCCTACTTTGTCTTGTGTTATACTTTTCTTTAAACTGTCAAACTTTGGTAATTAAGTTATCTACAGCCATCAGGATACTTTTCCAAAAAGGAAAATGAATCTTCTATACAGCTATATTTGAAAAAAAAAAGAAAAAAGAAAATTATAAGAATTAATCATTCAGCATTTTTTTTATTGATAAATGCACATTTTTGTTTTTAATAATTGGGGAATTATCAATAAAAGTGTAGTTTATTTATATGTAACAAGAAAACGTTAGTGCCATAGGAAACAGCAGGAATAATCAAGTCTTGATTGATTTGGATTTATAATATTTGAGTCATGTGTTTGAGCAGAATGAGGCTCCAGATTTTTGGGTTTGGAACTTGATCTCGGTCAGGCCAAAATGATCTGCTTTGGAAATAATTCCTCTCTCCTTTGCCCCTTGTTAGGCAGAGATACCGGATAAGCCTCTGAGCATTTGGACTGGGTCTCAGCCATCTGTGTGTTCAGCGGTGCTGTTCTTGAGCCACAACTCTTTTTGTCTGAAGCTGCATATTATCTTCTCTTGTGCATTGTGTGCCAGGGTCTATGTTTTGCCCCATTTGTTCTCGAACAATCAAGATACAAAGATGTTTTCCTGGAATTTTTGATTTGCCTTGCAGCCTGTCTTTATTTGGTGTTTAATCATTTTATTCAGGTTCATGATCCTAGTACTTCACAGTGAGACATGATCCAATATTTTTTTTTTTTAAATAAAAACAATCAGTGCTGTGCAGATACTTTTCAGCAGGGACATTAAAGCTGGTCAGAGTGGTCTTGTGATTAACTGAGCTGAATACAAGGCAACCCTGGATGAAAACCTGTCAGATGTAGCAGAAACATTGAGACTGGGACTGATGTTCGACTTCCTGCAATACAATAACCTAAAACATGCAGACTAATCTACAGTACGGTGGTTGACATAAAACATATTCACCCGTTAGACTGATCCGGTCACATTCCAGACCTAAATCCAATGGAGGAATCTTTTAAAAAATCTGAAAACTGCTATTTATGTCTTTATCCAGTTCAGTTTGAGCTTGAGCTACTTATGTAAAGGTTAGATATTTAACAGTAAACTGCAATTGAAATGTATTTCTACAGAGCACAGACTCAGATGTTTTACTTGTAAAAAAAAATAATAATTTGTAAAACCAAAACTTTTTAAGTATCTTCCACTTCAAAGTTACACAGCACAAGAATAAAAAAAAAAAAACAGTTTGAATACTTGTACAAATCACTGCATCTTTATATGTTCTGAATAGAAGCAGAATTGAATAGAAGCAACTCATTTTCAATCATTCAAACTCAAATACTAATTGATTGATCTACAGCTTTCATCTACACATAAATCGTGTCAAAGAATGGAAAATTATACTCTGTTCAAGCAGCTATTAACCTGTGATGAAAAAAAGAAATGTCCATGCAGAATGAGTTCAACAGAAAGGATTTGTGTTAATATTGAGGTCAAATGTTATTAAAATAAAATTGTAAAGGTCCTATCTTTCAAAGACAGATGAATTACAAAGAGACCGAAGTTGCGTATCAACATTTTTTTCCTCCGTATTTTTCACTGAAGCTGCCCAGCAAATGTGAGTACCAGAGATTGCGTTGTGAATATGATCCTCACCGTTGGGCCGTATAATCCCTCAGCCAGATTTTCTCTGGGATAAAACTGCCACCGCTGCCAACCTCTTTGGCAGAAAGTCGCCAGCTGGATGCAGCCCTGAAATGTAATTTAGCTACTTACAAAATAAAGTTGTTAAACTGTCAAAAAGCTCTGATGGGTTTGGGGGGAGCGGGGGCAACAAATCCATCCTAGGAGAACTGTGCTCACTGAAATTTGATTAATTGTGCTCCACATCATAACAGAACATGAAATTAGTGCACAGCATACATCACACTACGGGTGCGTCTGCAGGATTCTCTTTTTTTTTCCCCCTCCACCACGAAGAGGAATTGCATTAACGGTGCATTTCGTTCTGCTGTTGTTTATCTTATTTTTCTTCCACCAAATGCAAATTCAGATCAACATTATCACAGCATCAAAACATAGTGCCTTCATCTGCCTAATTGGAAACCACCCAGGGATATCCTGATGATTAAAGAGATACTCACCCTGCAAAATTACACTCCTTTTTCATTTCACATATTTCTGCGGAATAATTGATACTTTTATCTCATCGCCTCTCAAACGAGACAGCCTGCAAGGAAAACCGTTACTTTCTGGGTGATAGACGTGACTCAGTGCTATTAGAGCCTCAGATATTCTCCTTACAATGTGATTGTGCTATTAACATTCAGGGTTACAGTCTGCAAGACTGAAGAAAGCAGGTTCATAAACTGTTTTGCATTATGTTATTGTTACCTGAAGCTTTTTACCCATGGGAATATAATGTGTGTGTGTGCGTGTGTCCGTACACCCATAAATATATGCAAGGCACTATAGGTACAGACGTGTTTATTCTATAATAATGCATATATAGTAGTTTAGGAGGGATGTGTAATAAATCTCTCTGCTGCCAAACATGAGCACTAGTGATGGCCATATCACAGTAAAATGAGGTCCTACCCTCGCTTATGGTCTCTGTTTTCATATGTGCAGAAAAGTTAAAAATAATGCAGTAACATATTTTTCACCATTTTATTTTTAGCTAACAAAACATAATGGAATACTTATAAAATGCATAGAAAAGACAACCTCTGTTCTTAGTGGAAGCAGGACTGAGACTGTTGTCCTTTCACATGTAGGATGGCATAGCTATTCAGCCTGCAGACCACAGCAGTAATGAGATGCATCTAAAGTGTTTCAGCACTGGTGTGAATGATAACAATATTATTATTATTTTTTTTTTACATAAAGTTTTTTTTTTTTTTTCAATTTGCATGATGTCAAAAATTCCCATCTAATACTGATTTAAAATCTCCTTCCTCAGGTTGCTTAAAGTGGTTGAGGTTTTTTTTTTTTTTTTTTTTTTGGATCCTTCATCTGTTTAATGCATTTATTTAGCTCCTCTGCCTCTTTGTGTTATTTTGTTTCCTGCCCGTCTTCATCTCCTCCCTCTTCATTCATCCGTCCATCCATCACCAAGGAGGCTGCCAGCGTCTGCCACGCAGCTTATCAAGTCTCGCAGCACTCTGGCTATGCTAATGTGCTGCTTGTGCTGACACAAACAGTCTGTGTTCCCTGTTTGTTGGGCTTAGCAGACAAAGAGTGATGCCCCTTCAGCAGTCCCCGCACATGTTTGGCATTTGTTTCCCTCAAAGCTCCTGCTCCTATTTTGGAGCCTCGTTTTCACATCAGTGGCTGCATTTCCTGTCCGAATGCAGATGTTCCTCCTCTGATGGTTCATAAACTGATAAAAAAAAAAAAAAGCTCAACTGAGATATCGTTCTGTTTTCTTGGTGCTGCAGAAATTTGGATTCAAATTCTCCACGCATCACTTGACACCGACCCTCACGTGTTCAAAACAGTCCAACCTTTCAAAAAGTGCTTTTTGACAGCTAAGACATGCTTTCATATTTCGACAAGATTTTTGCTTGATCATGCTGAGCAGCAGCTTGTGGGAGGTGAGTATCGGAATATCAGCTCTATAACTTCTGCATCAGCATATGTCTGGTAATAAATCATGCTCAGATTTCCCTTTTGGCTCATTTTGCTTTTGTGAAGCTGACTGATATGTGTTATAGAACAATGGAGATTTTTACTTCTGCCATTTCCCCAGTTCGCCCATCCTCCGAGTCACACTGTACAAAGTGAAGCAACAAAACAAAAGATGCGACACTTTGAAGCACAACAGCACTTAATGGAGAGTAGGGCTGCTTAAATACTGAAAACTTGACTCCTCAAAAATGACTTGATACCACGTTTGGTATCAAACATGGCATTAAATTACAAAACTAACTCATACTGTTCTTTTTTGAAAATGATATGAAAATGGTTTGAAGACATGTTGCAAGTACTTTGAACATTTTTGCTATTCTCAATCCTGAATTTGTTTAGGAAAGTAATAGTTTAACAGCTGTCCAAGATAAGCGTACACACCTTGCATTGTGATTCTTGGGGCATTTTTGTGATCACTACCTGCAGTCAAGCAGGCTTTGTGATCGATGAGAGGAGCAACTTTAGTTTTTTCTTTTTTTTTTTTTTTTTTTTTTTTTTTTTTAAAAAATGGGAAAAAA
>NW_015115141.1:34245-54640 GCF_001443285.1 Poecilia latipinna | reverse complement strand
TGTTCGAGGGGGGGGGGAAATTTTTTTTTTTTTTTTTTTTTTTTTTTTTTTTTTTTTTTGCCAAACTGGGAAGAAAGATCTGAAGATCAGATAACCACAAAATGTACTCCCTTCTTCTCCTCTCCCTGCTTTTTGACTTTCTCATTCCTTGACTTCTCCTCTCCCTCCTTCTCAGTGTCAGCAGCAGTGTCCCAGTGATGATGAATATTTCAGATGTGGCCTCCAAATATATTCACACAGAGAGTTCAGTTCCTGCTTGATACATTTTTTGTCCTTATTTATGACTAGGTATGAATCAAACATCTTATGATTCTGAAAGTCAAAGTAAGGCTGCCCAAAAAAACTGACCAAGGTAGGAGCTGCCACGAAACCGTTGTTTTCATTTCAAGTGACTAAATTGATGTATATAAAATTTTGACTAATCAAATGTTTTAGCTGACAAGGAGGGTGGTCTGTAAGCATTAAAAAGTTCTATTTTTTTTTTTTTTTTTAGTCCGAAAGCATAATAACCTGAGCTAGAAATCTATAAACTATCCTATTCAAAAGATTTGTCAAACTTTATGTGGTGAAAGTTTGCATCCTCTGCAGCTCTGGGCTCTGATTAATATTTTACAGTTATTTGAGTTTAGACTTTTTTTTTTTACCTCACATGTTAATTTATTTAGACCTTGTATTCGAAGCTGTCCTATAAAAATTTAGTCAAACCTTTAGGGTGAACATTTTGTAAACAAACAAATGCTGATAAAAGCAAAATAAATATTTGCCTATTTGGACTGCAGATAAGTGCAACCACTGTACAGATGCTATATTGAATTTTGAAGTGGCCAAAGGCTATTTTTGCTTTATGCTGTGTTCTGTGATGCTTCATTTTATACATTTAAACCCTAAAGAACCATAATCACAAACTCATGTTGAACAGTAGTGTTTGTTTAATGGATTAAATGAAATACAAAACATTATAGGAACTAATAAAAAGTTTAACACTCCAACTTTTGCTCTTTTGCTCTGTGTTACACATATATATATGGCAGCCATACCAGCAGTATTTTAAATTCCTTTTAATTATGTTTCCTAATTCAGAATATAATCTTCTGCTCTGCCTCCATATATTAAGTATGGCTTGACGGAAAACAGAAATTAGAAGGCGGATTCCAATAGCAAAGCCTTCGTCTGTTTCTGCCTACTCTTGCTTTCCCTTCCGTTCATTGTTTTCACTCTGCCCTCCTTTGTGTTCATTACTTTATCACTTTTTCCTTCTTCTCCAATTTCCTATTCCATTCATTCCTCCCTTTTCACCACTCCATCATCCTCGCCCTCCTCCCTCCACCGATCTACCCTGCCCCTCTCTTCTTTCAGGTCTTTCACAGCTCTCTGCTGAAATCGGATCTGTCACTGTGTCTTTGGAGACAGACACAGTGCGGTTGCCAGGGGTTTCAGCGCGGCAGAAAAGCAAAACTGCAGCTACATGAGTGCCGGTTTGGGCCAGAGGCCAAGCCTCTTCTGTTAGTCTCTGTGGCAGTGTCTCAGCATTTTGCGAATCTTCCTCTTGATAGGTTTATATCCGATAGAATATTGTCTTGTATAAAAAACAGTCTACAAAAAAAAAAAAAAAAACAGGAGCTACAAAGTTAATGATAAACAAAACTGGGCTTCATTCTCTGAGGATCTTGGATGCCTTTAGTAACATTTCTTTGATCTCCATCCATTTGTCGCTGTGGAACTGCACCCACTTAGCTGCGAGACGTGTTTATGTACTTTTACAGTAGCACAGATGAAATCTTAGTTAACATTTGGTGTAGGGGTATCTTCAGGAAAAATCTGTTTTTTTATAATTTGGTTTTGGTGATTAGGGGCTATAAACGGACATTACAGTGTAGCAGCTTGCTCATTAACTACTAATTGGATTGTTAATTTGTAAAATATTTAATTTTGGCCATCTTAAAAGAGCTGGAGTAGTGTTTTAACATCACACTTTCACTCTGTATCCCTGCATAATGTTGCTGCACATATAATTTTTTTCTAGTAAAATTATGTCATCACAGTGAGGAAACAATGTGTTTTTGTTTTTTATTCGCTGTGTAAATCTCTAGTTTCTACTGCACCAGGCCAGCATGCAGTCCTGTGCAAATACTTATTAGGTAGAGCAACACATTTGCATAACAAAGGATAAGTTGTGCATAAAATGCAAAAGTCTGCATCAACTGAAGTTTCCTCAAATTCATTTTGGAGATGAAGAAAAGCATATTGCTTCTGAGTTTATTATACTTTTAAATCTCCATTTCTGTTTTTCAGTTTAAACATTGCTGTTCATTAAAGCTGCAAACCTTATCAGCCTTTTTGTGTTTGCTTTGTTAAAAAAACAACTAAAAAATAAGTCTTTTTTTGTATTTCTTCCTGTGTTTGTTGTATATTTTGGTCTGGTAGTTAAAATTGATTGTGTTTAATTGTTTTTTTTTTTTTTTTTCTTTGAGCGTGGTTTGTCTGGAATATTTGGATTTCATGTAATCTTTAGATTTTCTTTTCATTTGGAGATTATTGTAGCAGTTTCTCAGATTTCAGCTACTATCTGTAACAAACTGTAAATTGTTACCATTTTTAAGTCTGCCTCAGTTTGTTCATGGGGAACCGCACATTTAACCTTTATTAAGATCTAGATCACTTTGCTAATTATGAATTTTAGAACAACAGAAATCACACAAATTTCTCCTGCTTTAATCTAACATTTTGAGAATAAATTTTAGGTCTTTGTGAAGTTCTCTGCATCCCTCCTTCATTCAGTTTCATTACTCATTTCGGCATTGGCAAAAATGCTTTGATTTTATTTATTCACTGCTTTCTTTTGAACGCGTGAGCTTGCTTGTGTGTGTTTACTTATCGGTGTGATGTGTTCAGGATTTTATATCCACGCACAGCTGGATGCATGTGGATGGCCTTTAACGGTGACAGACAGACGAAAGAAATTCCTAGAAGAAGGAAATGAGATTAAAGGAGGGGAAGATCGAGACAGATGTAAACAGAGGGAGGCTGATACTCTGATGGATTTAAATGCATCTGTGTTTAAGAGTGTGTCTGCTGACACTTGCAAACACACACATGCATAGTATCAAAGTTTGCCTTTAAGAAACGTCAAACGTCAGCTTCTTTGGCTTCAATTATGTGCGAGTATGATTTTTTTTGTTTGTTTTTTTTCTATAAGCTTGTCTCATCATTTTTAAACTTTCATAAAAAAAATGTTTGTATTTAGACAAACATTCAGAGTTGACATTTTGCTCTCACACATTTTACTATAATGAGTACATGTTTCAAAATTGTGTGCCCTACCCTTACCACCCACGCAGGCACATATTACACCAGGCAATAATTTACCTGTTGCTACATATATAATACTTTTCAGAAGCCCTTCTTCCAAAACACTTTAAGGGGGATTAAGATGCCTTTTCGCCGTCTTTGTGCATTTTCTGAAAGAGCCGAGGAATCAAGAGGGGTTAAAATCAAGTGAGGTTTGCAAAGCCCTGCATCAGCTGACTTGTGAAGGGATAAACTGGCGTAGGGACTCAAGCGATGTAACGCTGACAGATGGTCTGCACATTCATGCATCTGGCCATTTGTCTTAGCTTTAAAAGGTGAATGATGGATCTGTGAGGGATGTCATTTTAATCATAAAATAGTCATTGTTATGACCCTTAAGTGCTAGAAATATGGTGTTCATGTATGTTTCTATTTTTGATTAATCCCAGTTTCTTTGCTCAGATCTTGCAATGTAAGTCTATTTCTTGTTAGTTGATTTATTCTCAGTCTTTGCTTTGGAATTGTTTCCTTAGATTAGTGGTTCTGTTTACTGTTTGCCGGTTTCAAGGTTTTTCTCTTCTTTGTTTTTCACTTTGCCCCCAGTCTGTTCTCAGCTGTTTCCTATCCCTTTACTTCCCTCTGTGTGCACTCTCACCTGCTTTACATTTTCACCTTATTAGCTACTTTGGTTTCATTGTCATTTCCTTCTTTCCCTCAGTATTTAAACTCATCAGTTTGTTCTGTTTCTTACAAATGATAAAACTGCAAATGTCTAGTATCTTCGCACATTTTTGCGCTTTTTCTGACTTCACTTCAATCTATTGTCTGAATGTCTGCACTGAGTATTGTTGTCAGCACAGCTTGGCAGTTCCTACAATAATGTGTTCCCTGATTGGAAAAATACGTCTTTTCATATATATTTTTTATAGATTTATATTTATGATTGTTTTTTCGATTTGTATATTTATAATTAATTTACATCATGTTGATACTTGTGATGTTGATCCTGTGATAAACAGGGGACCTTTTCACAGTAAAAAATGAGTAACCTGCTTAGATGCACCCCTCCTTACTAAACAGGATAAAACAACTGTCGAAAGGTATGCTTATTTATTTATTTATTTATTTATTTATTTATTTATTTATTTAAAGACTCATTAATCACTCAGTAATGGACCAGTAACAACTCATTTCTCCTGTATAATGCTCATCTTATGTGTCCTTGCAAGATGATAAACACCTGCATGGTTATGGACCGGAGCTCCCTGCTCCGTTTCTGTTCCACTAAAGCTGCCAAACCATGCTGAGCAGCAGAGCCCTGGAGTCCTCAAGCATTTGGTTGTGGCTGCCACAGGATCCTCTGAGCATCCTGTTTGGACTGTGTGTTTGTCTTTGCTTGGGTCAGCAGCATTTGTGCCAACGAGTACAGAGGTTTACCAGCTGGATAGTGGCTGTGAGACCTGTGGGTTCTCTGCCAAATAACACTCACTCAGATGCTCATATCTGCATTTACGTGCACAAGCATCAGCATGCTGCCACGTACCGCGGATTCCTCTGCCAGTCATGCATAGAGAACGCTGTATGTGGTGTGCATAACAATGATAACTTGTACTGAGGGGAAATTTGGAGCTTTGTTTAAGAGGTTATTCCTCTTAAACAAAGAGGAATAACCTCTTTGAATAGGTTATTGATTGATTACTTTGAATAGTTGATTTCTAAGTGAGAAAAACCAAAGATGTTTTGCATGATTCATTCTTTAAGAAATTAAATTGATAATTGTTTATTTGACAAAAGGAAATAAATCTATTTTATTGACAAAATGGCAGCACACTGTTTTTTAACTAGATGATAATTTTTCTAAATGGAACATTTACCATTTTCAAATTTGGATTTTCATCGGATTAGATCCCAGAACTTTGAACCTAGAAATCGGCATTCCTCAGAATAATAATTTTTGATAGCTGGATTACTTTTCCGTGTAATGTATTCTTAGAAACTCTCCTCGGAATGTCAGAGGGGGTTTATTTTAAAAACTGTCATTTTCAGCTGTTGGCTGACAATTTTGAAAAATAAACATAAATAGAGAATCATCTAAATTAGATAAAGATGTGGAGATGGAGATACAAGAATAATAACAAGCACCTAACACCTTTTGATGTTTATTTTTGAGACAATGTGCTTTTAATTGGGTATTTTTTAAGAAGACAGTATGTCCTAAGTCCACATTTAAAACTCTTGTTAAGTCTAAACTATGAACAAAATATACATATGAATTTGTCATAAATTGAAATGAAAACTACAGCAGCAAGACTGCAGTGTAATGAAAGAAAAAAAGAAAAGCCACTGTCATTCAAGTGATGTGTTGCCATGGCATTTGGCTCAGGACCTGAAAATCTCCTTCACTTTGTGTTTGTCGTTTACTTTCTGTTTCCTCACCCATTTCGTTTTCTCCTCCTCTGTCTTCCCCTCGACCCCGCGCCTTTGTTGTCCAGCTGCTATTCTTCAATAACTGACACTTTATCACTTGTATTTCACAGCCTTTACTTCCTTTATTCTTTTTTATCTTGGGTTTTTCTTGTACCGCCAGGACATGTATCCTCCATCTGTTTTATGCATCCAGCCTCTTCCGTTTCATCAGTGAACATTTTGGGGCTTGTGGATTTTTGCCATTAGGTGCTTTTTTTTTTCTTTTTTTTTTACCTCGCCAGTTTGTGTAATGATCTGTAACACCCGTGCTGAGTAGTAGCACTCCAGCAAATGCTGATAAAAGTATTGTTTTGCCATGTAAGAAGCTCCACAATCAAATGATTTCCTATTTAGAATCAGCACTCTTATCTTTTCCCACTGTAATTAGCTTGATCGAGCTGCTTAAAATTCACGCTCATTAATGAGAGCTCTTGTTTGGGCTTGTTTATATGCACACAACTTGTTTGTCTTGCATCACACCAGAAAACACATCCTGATGATCAGAGATAGTTGCTCAACCAATTTGTGGCTGCGAGCGTGTCTGAACATGGGAACAAAGGAAATCCAAAAAGCTGCCTTAGCGGCAGAGCTGCGGTCTTTCAGATCAAAGAATGAAAATTGTTCTAGATTATTTCATTGAGGTTACATTTGCTTTGACACATAAAATATGCACCACAATGCAGTAAAACAGCATCTTCGCCTGGTTAATTTAAACATTTCTGCGTATTTTCATTGTGTTTATAATTAAGCCCTTATAACATCTTAATTATACATTTATATACTATTATCCTTGCCAAACAATTGCTGCCATTTATAACAGAGAGCTTTATTAAGGTCACTGTCCAAATTTGAGCTAATCTTAACTGTAGAAACAGATGTCCCTTTCAGGACAGTTCAATCGCATTCTCTACCTCCGTTTCCAATTTCTTCTATTTATCATACAAAATCTTTAATACTGTCAGGCCTCTTTGTTATTCTTCTCATATTTCTTCTTAAAGATATTGTTAAAAAGCATATAATTGAAGCCCATTTAAATGTCCTCCAGGAAGATGATGCAGAGCCATTATATTGCAAAGCTGGACTTTTTCTAGAACATTTATGCTTAAAAATAATGGGACTGAAAAAAAAAATACGTGCAATGCTTTGTAAACTATTTATATCCCTTGGGTATAAAATACTGTTGTAACATATGGATATTTCCTTAGACAAATACAAAAATATGATCTTATTTGTATTTAAAAGCTCTCCTTTAAAAATGAATCAATCCCAAAACAGACTCTTGAGTCCAGTTCTTTGATCCTCATTTCTTACTGTCTGGTTAGGCATCATCAGTGGTTCTGCCAGCAAAGCACAAGTTGTTTGATGCTTATACTTGGCTTACCGATACACTATGAGCAACATGAAAATGGGATTTCAACTCAAACAGAACACAGGGGGGCAGCAGATGTGCTGCCGCAACATGAAACAAAACTTAATTTAAAGCCAATATGATCTAAGCTAACAGCTTTCCCATCACAACACAAGGACGGCCAGGCAGAATCCCAGCTGGACCTACTGGGAGTTTGGTGTTAATAACCAAAACATAAACATACATTTTTAAAGAAAGAAGTGAAACAAAGAGATCATAAAAACCTTAGATTTAAAGTTTCAGGTCAAAATTGCATCTAAGTTTTTTTGCAAAGATGCCAAACAGTGCATCACCAGCCAAACTTAAGCCTTTTATTGAGAGAAAAACATAAGTATTTATTGTGGCATCATTGTTAAAATCCTGATGAGCTCTGGTCCAAACTGGCCCTTGGGCAGTTCATACCCACACACGTCCTCAATTTCAAACCCATGTACTTAACACTTGCCTGTCAGTGTATTCCTCTTGATGTTTGAGCACTTTGATAAAGTATAAATATGAATAATTATAAAAATACTCAAATCTCATGTATGATTTACTTTTATGTAATGTGTAAGTATTATTTTCTGAATTGCTTTAAATTACACTGTTTCCATTGGTTGCTGTTCCCATCCTTGTTTTGTGCCAAACAACTCTATTATTAGAAATTAGGAGTCGTAATCAAACCAAAAGTAATTTTGAAGATCATCCAAAAGGATATTTTGAGCATCATGTCTGGTGATCAAAAGTAAAACTGTAAATGGACCAGTATTGATTAGTCTGCAAGCAGTCGATTCCTGTTGCAACACTTGGCCCAGCTATTATCCTTTAACATTTGTGCGTGCGAGGACTGAGGCAAACGTAGAGGAGGCAAATGATACAAGTTTTACGTGTGTGGGGTCGGTTGGACCCCATTTCTACATACAAGGGTTAAAATAAAAAGTAACATTTTGGGATCGCGTTTGCGTCTTCAACTTGTTGAACCTCAAGGTCAGTCAGTGCCCACATTGCTGCTGCTCCTCCTGCACCATTCCACCATCCTTCTTGAAAAATATCCCAAGATAGTTGAAATCTTCCACTTGAGGTGGATTCCAGAAACAATTCACCTTTTACTATTGAAAGATTATGGCCTCTGGTCCTGATGTTTCCCGGCACAGGCTGCTTGTGAAAGAAGGAAAACATTTTCATGCAAACCTGCTTGACGGGATCCTTTTTATAAAATCCATGTTTTCTTTGCTTGTCATTGGGTTTTCATTTTCTAGCTGCAGCTACATGACAGCAAAGCCATCAATCTGCTGGTGTCACCTCCTTCCCTCAAACCCTTTGTGCTCGGTGTTGGTGAGCTCTGAATAAACTGCTGGTAACCTTTTTATCCTGTGTGTGTACATTGATTGTTGCATGTACACACACATTCCCACCAACGAAAGGTGATGTTTTTCTTTTTTTTTTGTTTGCTTTTTTTTTTTGCATCTCTCACAGTGATTCTTAGATGCCAATAATCCCCTGAGCCAACAAACAAGCACTCACACACAGCTGGGATTCTACATGGCCTTTGGCTTTAATGATTTCCTCAATCCTCTACAGTGATTCCTGAAAGGATGTGAAGAGGAGGGGCTGCGGGGGTATTTTAACAAAAACAAAAAGAGATGAGAAGCTTTGAAGTTTATTGGTTTAAAAACTTTCTTGCCCTTTTTGTCTTTGCTTTCTTTTGTCATCTTTTTTTTCTTCCCTCCTTTTTTCTTTTTCACCGAGCTGGAAAGAATAGCAATTATCACCCAGAGCTGGTGGAAGCACTTGTAAATGATTGAAAGAGAAGAGGTGGGAGAGAGTGGACAGTCTAATAAGATCTGGAGAGCTGAAAGTCTCCATTGATAGAGAGTCTGTTTCAGCAGCATGATGCCTCCTTTTTTTATCCATTCATCCTGCGTTCTCTTCTCGTTTCTTCTCTTGTGCACTCTTTCTTGAACTTGCGCTCTCCACTCTTCTGGAGGCAAAAACAACCCCAAACGCAATTATAAACTCTGGACATGTCTCGGAAAACTGACCTTGGTGCTGCTTTGGATGTCACTTAAGCACACAAAGGCTCAAAAACTGTCAGAACAGGAGCGCTGAGGAACAAATCGCCTGCTGTGTGGGTTTGCATGATCAGATGGCCTGAACTGTTGTACTTCAAGGACATCACAAACCGTTCACACTCTTTGAACTTTTCCACATTTTCCCTCGTTACAACCGCAGACTTCCATGGATTTTTATTATTTTATGTGATAGATCAACACAAACCAGGGCATGAGTATGGGGTGGAAGGAAAAATGTTTTAACATTATCTAAAAAAAAATAATAATAAATCCCTCATGTCTAGTCTCTTTTAATCTCATACCCCTAAATATAATTCACTCCATTAAATTGTTGTAGAAGTCACCTTTTTTGTAAACTGAGTTACTTTGTGTGTAATTTATTCTTAGAGTGACTGAGGCTGTTTTATGAAGAAGAAATTGCATCATGAAGACCAAAGCACACAACAGGCTCACAGATCTAAAATAAGGACATTTCTGAAGAGATGACAAAGCCACTGGGATCTACTGGTCAAGTCATGCCACACATCTGCTAAGTGGTTTTAAAAGCACATTTGAATTAACATGTTCATTCCACCCATTTTATATGAACTGTTGAGGATGCTTGTAATGGTGAAAAAAAAAAATCATATAAACTCAAATTCAAAGTGACATTTTTTTTTCTTCTACATTTTTCAAAATGGGAAAAGAGCAGTGCCATGAAATTCTACCACAGTAAACAATTAGTTTACCTTCTGGCGTTTTGCACATCAGTTCAGTACCATTAAATGTGGAAAATGCCGTACCTATTAATGGGCCTCAGAATAAAGAACAAACCTGTTAAAAAGCCTAATAGACCTGTTAAGAACAGTAACCGGTGGAGCTGAGGGAACCTGACAGCGACCCAGAGGGAAAAAGACATGTTAGGGATGTCTGCAATAACTCATCGATCTTTCTGCTTTGACATACGAGTTGGTATTTGGTGAGGATGGCAGAACAAATCAGCAACACACGGCAGGAGGAAAGAAACAGAAGCAGACAAACAGCAATAACTCTGTGAACAGCTGCCGTATCAGACGGAGAACCAACCTGAGTGCTCCCGTTTTCTGCTTCTTCTTGACCCAGGCTGAATCATAGCCTTAAATAACCCCATATGCTGTTTGCGTGTAAATGTGTGTGTGTGTGTGTGTGTGCTTAGTTCTTCTGGTGTGCTCAAACTGTACTGTGTCTGTACATGTGGAGCTAACCTCACGGCCTTGAGATATAGCTCATAATTATTGTCTGTGTGTGTGTATTACCATATATATTTGCAGACAGCGCACTGTTGAATCCCTTGGTGCAGCGGGTGTCCCAGATAAAGCAATCACACAGCCTGATTTTCTAATGTATTACTGTAATATCACTACATATACACACAAAACATTATTGTGTGGAATGTATTTGTGTTGGATAATTTGAATAATGTGTAAATTATATGAAAGCTCTAGTTTATCAATCAATTTTACCTCAAACCACATTCATATACTTTTATTGTTCATAATGCAAATTTGCTCTGTCTGTCATTTACATGTGCCTACACAGTCTTCTGATTCAACTGAGGAAATTACAGTTTGAAGGCTTATTTGTGTTTCAGCTGCATAGCTAATAGCTTACAAAGTATATTAGCTACTGAAGTGCTCTGCTGTTAAAGGTAAAATCTTACAGAAGAACTTTTGTGACATCAGAGCCAATTGTCCCCTCTTTACTCTGGGCTATGTGCCCTCTTTACACATAGCCCTCTTTACAATGAGATGATCCAATGGGCATCCTAGGCAGAGGGACAGGAGCTGTTGCTCTTCATCAGAATTACATAACTGTTCAAGTGCATTTATGAAAATCATAGTAACCTGCTACCTTACCTTTTTATAAGTGAGAAGTGCTTAGCTAGTCATTGACTTATGAACGAGTCTGAATTGTACAGTTGCACTGATGGAGGTGAGCTGAAGCAGGCTGCAGTTATGTAAACCAGGGAGTTGCACTACAATGTGTGGTGTTAATATTGTTCCTGTCGATTTAGAAATGAGATTTTACAGTAAATTGTATTTAAATCCAGTATCTACAAGGTGTAAGTGGTGCAGTGGGGAAAGGGGTGGTGTTCTCTTTTTTAGATGGGTTGATTTCATTAGACTGTTATATAAAAATCCAATAAGATATATGAAACTTGTTGTTTTAATGTAGAAAAGACATGCAAAATGTGTAGCATTCATAATATTAATGCAAGCCAGTGTAGTTTTGCAGTCTCTGTTACCCTTGAAAACAAAGTTCTCAAGCCAGATTGCCTGATTATTACTCAAAATATCCGGTGTCATAAATTAATATCTATATTAATATATATATTTTTTAATTTAATTTTTATTTATAATACTTTTCTCACAAACTTTCTCTTGCCTATTCCCTACTGAGTAAGTTAATAGTTGTGTAATATTTAACTAAAATGAAAATAATAAACTTAACTTTGAGAGTTCAGGCTGTGCCTTGCATGGCATTGTGGTTGCAGGCTTGCTTGTATCACTTTTATAATTTACTGATAATGAATCTCAGAGTGAGAATACTTAATGCATGCTTCAGAGACGCTGAAACATTTTCTCGCCATTAGTCTGAATACACAATCTCAAACACGCAGAAACGCACATGCATATGTAATATTTTGAACATTAAATAAATCATGGATAAATTAGTTTGATTCGACTCTTTGGCGGTAGAGCAGTGGAGACTAAATATTTTTCATGTTTTATTTTGAGTAACTTCAAAGTTTGTTTTTTTTAAACAATATGTGTCTTTAATAGCCTGTGTATCTAATTTAGCTATGCATTTTCAGGAGTGCATTTTTAGTATTGTAGCTGCTCACAGTCCCATGCTGCATGTGCAGCATCTCTTTCAAGCTAATAGCTCTATCTTTCCCTTGTGCCCTCAGTTGCAGTTCTTCCTCAGCTCATTTATTTCAATTTCTTCTGTTTTTTTTCCCCACCATAGATGTCTCTGTTGTCTTTCCCATTTTGTAACACTTCTCTCCTTTTTCCCTCTTTTTGACTTCAGTGGGGCGCTTGCTGATAGAGTTCAGTTCCCAGATGACAATGGAAAGACTGCAGAAAGAAAACCCAAACGTCACAGAGGGAGGCCGATACAAGCCGCCTGACTGCCGGCCGCGATGGAAGGTATGTGGCTCTTTTTCTGTCTGATCGTTGTGTTTTTTCATGCTTTGTTTTTATACTGATTAAAAGTGTTCAAACTAGTAGATTTTTCAAAATCATCTCTTACAATGGATATACTTAAACACATTATGTGTGGCACAAAACAAAATTAGCATGAAAGACATCTTATTTGATTGAGCTGTCTTGAAATTTATTGTTAAATGTATTGATTTAGAATGTAGAAATGTATTGAATATAATGGATCATAATATGATAATATAAATATCCTTTTTTTTATCCCACACTGGGGAAATTCGGGTGTTTCAGCATCAATGTAAAGATAAGTGGATGCATGCATATTCACACAAGGTAAACACAGAAACAAGAAGACTTGTACAGGGCATATTTATAACACAGCCATTAAAAAAATAACAGAGATTAAAAACAATTTGCAACTGAGTAGGTTAATTTAAAGAAAAAGTGTTTATTTGTCTATAAAAAAGTAGCAAGTATCTGTTATCAAAAAATGAAAAAAATGCTTTTCTGCTCCCAATAAACATATTACCTTCCTAAAAATAGCCTAAATGTTTTCTCCTGCCGAGCAAAACCATCTCATCTACCCCTCTCTTTCCTTACGTAAATTTGTAAGGAAATTTACGTAAATTTCCTTGGACATATTTATTGGACAAAATATGTCCAATAAGATAATCAAAACGGATAATTAATCCGTTTTCAATGTGTTCTTAAGCAATATTTCTCTTTAACATAAACACTGTTTGAATTTATGTTAGAATCAAACACTAGATAAATCATTCAAAAGTCAAGATATTATCATTGCATCAACGAAGTAAAATTATTTGACTTTTTAATAACAGAAATCAAGAACCACTGTTTTCAATAAAGAGGATAATTTGTTATTTGGCCTTACCTGAACTAGAACTGAGATCTTTTCTTTTAATATCATTTTCTAAAGTTAACATTGTGGGAGTCTATTTGGAGTCTCGCTTTTCATCAAGATGTCCTCCAACCAGAAACATTTGACCAAGACTGGCACAACAGTATCTTATTTTCCTTTCTCTACATTCTGGTTCCATTCTCATAACTTTAACAAGTAAAAGCCTAAATTCTGGTGTGAAATATAAATCTGTTTGCCATAAAGGCATTTTTGCTTTTCTCCCAGGTTCATTGTTAAGTATTGTTGTTATGACTAATTGCTAACTCTGAAGAATTATCCCTTTTCAACTTCTGTGGCTGATATAGAAATAATCTCTATGTATCACAAGACAAGATATTCCGAATTGAAACCCCTAAATCTCTTATCCCATTATATAGAGAAAAGAAGCTACGCAATTATTTCGCTATAGCAAACCATGAGACAAACCCCATAGTATCTCAAGATGATATCTTAATATTTTTCAAATATGCCTGTTTTCAGCTTGTATACGCTTAAGTATCTCATATATAAAATATTTTTAACAAAACTTTCAACCATCTCTGGATCAGCGATAAATCAACTCTGAAACAAAATAACTAAACCAAGATTTTCCCTGACTAGATATTTTAATAGAATGTGAGAAAACACTTTTTTTTTTTTCATCAGTGAGCATGAATATGCATTTATTGATCAGTCTAAAAACATAGTTTTTTTCTTAACAGGTACATTAAAAAAAAAAAACACTTCTTATTAAATTACAACGTAATGTTTTGCACCGCAAACATGCATCCTGGCATTTTTCTTTTCTTTTTTTTTTGCTGCTGTGACATTTGCCACCAACTTGTACATTTCTGCAGAACAATCACACCCACACCTGACAACAGCAGCACCAAACAATCATGTTTCCTCTCAATAGGACCATTATAAATGTTTGGGGAGAAGGACAAATAGGTCCGAGGTGTTCCCAAACAATAATCTGATGACTTGTATAACCCAGGTATTTATTGTTGACACTTTGATACCCCAGAAATCTCCCAGTCAGATTTTTTTGTGCCGTATATGTGCTATTAATATGTCATTAAACCTCTCAAAAGTGCATCTACATTTTCGTAATATTTTATTAAGTTACAAAATAACTTTAGGGTATTTTCCTAAGTATTTTGTTTAATTTGACAGACCATCTGAAAGTATAGCATAATTGTGAAATGGAGAGAAAATGACACATGGTTTTCCAATTACAAATAAAAAAATAAAAATGGGAAAAGTGTATGTATTTAGAGCCTAATACCTTAATAGCTCTAAATAAAATCCACTACAATCAATTGCCTTTAGAATTTACCTAATTAAACCACAAAGAATAGGGCTGCATAATAAGAATGGAAAATTTGTGACGTCATTGTTGAATTCTAGAATATTAATAATGATTATGATTAATCACTAGCTGATTACATTTTCTTCATTACAAGGTCACCACCAAGGGTTGTTAGTTTTAAAATTCCATCCACTTAAAATCCACAAAAAGTCCAGAAATTGATGACAGAATCTATTCAACTGGCCAAATATATTGTTTACAGGCAGAATGTAAATGAAAGACATTTAAAATACATCATCCTGCCAAATATTCTCTCCAAGCAGTCATCTTACCTATTTTAGTGCCCACATCAATACTGTGATAGATTGTGACTCGAAGATTGTGTAAATGTAATGAAAACAATCATTCATTTTTCTTCAACCTTGTAAATGTGCCCTACTTTGTGTAGACTTGTCATTTAAAATCTTAACAAGATGAAAACTTTTAAGGCAATGCAGGGTGAACCATTTCAAATGCTTATCTAAGTTTTGTTTCTGGTGGACACGAGGTTAGTGTGGATTAAAACAAAACTCAGTTTTTCAATGTTTTCCTGCTTTGATTTTCTCAGTTGGTCTTATTGTTCAGTGGCTGGTGATGAAATGAGGACATCTTGTGCACAAAAGGTTACAGATAACAAACAGGTGATTACATAAGTTCGGCGTCTTTGTTCTGCAGGTTGCCATCATTATCCCATTCCGTCACAGAGAAAATCACCTGAAGTACTGGCTCCACTATCTCCACCCGATCCTCAGACGGCAGAAGATTGACTACGGCATCTACATCATCAACCAGGTAGGGTGCCGAGAGTCTGGATGCTGTGATGCAAACCCAATGATTAGGATGTGGCCTGTCTGAGTTAAAATAATGTGTGGATGTCAGAGATAAAAAAATAAGATCAGCAAGAGATCTAATGGCATCAGGATCAAGATGAAGCCAACCAGACATGCAGTGTTTAACACCTGTCTCATTCCCAATGTGATAAAAAGTCGAACATCATGAACTTCTGGGTTTGTCACGGACGGCAGAAAACACTACAGAACCTAGTAGTTAAAATCTTAAAAGTAGTTTGATCATTTTGAAAAAAAAAACATTCTCTTTTTTCCCAGTTGGTATGTAGACAGCAGGTGGAAGTGATGCAGAAATTGCTGTTTGCGATACGTTTGTGTAACTGTGGATCTGGTCAGAGTGCAAGCACAGTACCACAAGAGCAGCATTCACTTTCTACAAGGATGTGCGCAGTGTGTCAAATTCTTAATAAGAAATCCATGAAACATATTTTTCTTTAAAGATTCAATTGATAAAGCACCACATTATTACCACCTGTGGTACTTGAGTTCAAACTGTTCACTAATCAGTTTATTGCCTCAGAGTTGCCAACTGCTGGACAGCGTACATACGTTGTAGCCTGCTTGGGGGAATCTGCTAAACACAATCATCCATAATGGAACTGTTGCCTGAACAAGCTCTGTCAGGTTATATTATGGAAGGATATTAGGAGAACTGCAATCATTGTCAATTATTTGAAATTATTACAGTAGTTGACAAATCGAACGTGGAAACTCAGAGTAAATTATGATGCAAGCGCCTGAACTCCTAAGGTCTGCTCTCTCCCTTTCTCATCTCATGTTTTTAAGGCTTTCTCCTAAAAGTAGAACTGAACCTCAGAGCAAATGTCCACCCTCTTCCCTTTCAAAATCATTAGTTCAGCAGAGGGATTTTAAATACTTTTTATGACATTGTGTGTGATTTTTCCACGCTACGTTAGGCGAGAATTCGTCTTCTTCTGCATTATGGGTAATGAGATCTCCTTCCTGGCCTTTCACTCCCCTGTGGGATTTGTGCAATGCCTTAATCACTCCCTCTGTGGAAAGGACCTTTTGGTTCCGCCTGCCCTGCTGTGCTCTGTTCTTCAAAATTCATGACACTTGCACTGCCTTTCCTTCATTTGTACACTTTTTTTGTGTGTGTGTATGTGTGTCTACAAATACTTCTTATGTCAAATGAGTGAATGTCTGTTCACCTCTAAACCAAAGGACTGTAACATTTTCAGCAAAAGTGAAAATGCCCTGAACATGGACAATCAGTAAGTTAGATATTAGATTAAATCAGAAAATTAAAATGATAAATTAGTGTAAAACACCCATAGAGCAAAGCTTTAAGATGAGCTCCTTGTAAATTTGGGAAATATGCACAAAAGCTTTAAACATTTAGAAAACGTAAACACAAATATAAAGAAAAGAAGAATGGAATGAATAAAAGAAAAACAACAATAGAAAACAAATGACAGAAAATAGGAAAAAATTGAGGAAGGAGAGAAGTAACATGAATGACTGAAAAGGGATTTTGTGCCTTGCCCAAGGACAGCTTTCCAATCACACTAAGGCACTCCCACACTGCAAGGCCCACTGTTTATTCACCAGGCTGCTGCACCCTCCTGTTACAGATCAGCCTTCCGACTGATGTAATGTCACATTACAAGGTAGTTAATTTTGACCCTCAGCAGCATCTTCAGCTCTGTCACCTCCACTTCAGACAAACACTAATTCACTGCCTGACTGCAATTATCTGTTAAACCATCAACATTCGCTCTAGTCGGTGACTTGGGGTTCTGGGTCTGCACAGTTTGAAGTAGAAGAGCCTTTCATGTCATTTTTTTTTTTTACTTGCTGGGTTGTAATGAAGGGTTTTCTCACGGCGTAGTGACATCATCAGCACTCCATATTTGAGCAGAGGCTAAAATCATTAAGCCAGACGTCCAGCTGTTGAGGACTGTTGCTGGATTTAGTCCTTGTGTTTCTGTCCTCGTGTTTTCTGTCTGGATGCTGTCTATGAATGACAATAATACCACAGATCTTAAAAGGAAAAGGTTAAGCTGGAACCTTTTTATAGGCTGTTCCCACATTTTCAATCTATTAAATGAGATGATACAAAAATTGCCAGATTGATTTGAGTTTTCTCTGGGCTGTTTATGGTATAATCCCGCAGTGACAACAGACCTGTTTTCAAGTCACTTCCACTTAAGCTTTAATTTTTACATATGGGTTATGCTGTGGTACTTGTCTTTCAATCATGTTTTTTAAAGTCTTTGTTTAGTCTGTCTGGGCTTGAGCTACATATTTTTTTATTTTTTTGGTCCTGTATGTCCTGGACTCAGTTTGTAAAACTGGTTTACTGCGATTTTTCTTTTTTGTTACTATTATTTCAGCAGATTTGTTTTTCAATTAAATTGTACTTTTCCAACTTAAAAAGAATGAAATAAGAGTAGCGCATTTTTTAAAAACGTACAAAATGATAAACTTGAATTCAATATTTCAATAAAATTATCAAAGTGGCCTTTTGCTAAACATCATCTGTAAAACAAAACATGAAGAGGCTCTTCCGTGTTTGGCTTATTAGAAGAAAATCGTAAAATGTCAGTAGTTTTGTTTTTTCTTAGTCCAGAAATACATCATACAATTTGGACTTTTGGGGCTTAGTGAATTGAATCAAACATTTCCATTTAGTCAGGACTCTCAGTTAAACGTCTTGGCCATTTCCCACTGATTATGAGATGAGCAAAGCAGGTAGATGCTTTAAAGGGATTGGCAGGAAGGCAGATGGAGAGGAACCAAATCAAAAGGACAGGGGTGGGATTTTGATGACAAGAGCTCCTAATGTGTTTGACACGATGAACGATTAAAGCTTTACAGTGGCTGACACTTTGCGAGAGTTCACAGCAGAGCATTTTTCTATCGTGCTCAGTCAGGTGTTAAATGAGTACAAGTCTGGACCGTTTTAACACAGATTCACCGAGGATGGTTGAGGCGAGCGTGTTTGTCTGATAGTGGTGGGGGTAAGTGTTAATCATGTTTTGCCTTGCAGTCTTACCCAGGCTATCAGATCAAGACAGTCTCGTGCTCGGTGTTGAAACAGGTTTTTGCAGAAAGAAGGCCTTTCTGTGAAATAAAAGACACAGGTTATGAGCTAATTGAAATATTAGACATTCCAGGTTTTCACACACCTTGATTATGTTAAACGAAAGGCTTGAGACTAAGATGACAGTCGCTTTACCGTAATAAAAGAATAAGATTCTGTCATGGTAAAACAATTTTTTTTTTTTTTTTTTTTATAATGGCATAACAAAAATCCACTTTGTTTATCATGTCTTTAAAATGACGTTAACAAAATAGCGGTCTGTCCCATTCGCTGCCCTGGAGCTATAAACAAGATTGCATTTTAACTCTGAATGACTCAGTTCATTCTTTTTCTACAGAGTATGGAGGGGAAACATAATACTTAGAGATGCTCCCTTCCTCCCTTCAGGCCCAGTCTGTTCTAATCTGTTGGCTCTAATGGCCTGAACCAACAACACCCACCCAGCATTTCACATCGTCTCTGCTACAATTCATTCGGTGAGAACAGGTTAAATGAGGTACAACATAAGCGCACACCTCTCAAGTACAGGAAGAGTGATCAACATTGATCACAACAGGAAATGACTCTTAAGCAACAGCAAGTCTTCATTCAATACCTTTTGTACATTCTGTCTTTTTTTCCTCAGCCTCTGACAGGTCAGTTAGGAACAACAAAATTATTTAAATTTGATAAATGCCCAAATAATTAACAAGATGATTTTTCAAGAATTTCTCCTGATGCCCTGAGATGTTACTTTAATATTTTCCCATGATGCTTCATCCCATAATGTTTTTTGAGGTGCTCAACTCTCCCCTGAAACAAAACATCCACACATGGCTTGTCACAAAATGCACATTTGGGCCAAACACTGCAATTTTAGTTTCATCAGAGCACATCATATGTCTTAACTAATTACATTTACGTGTCCCTTGGTGTATCAATTATATGTTTTTTATGTGTGTATTTTGAGGTGCTGGCATCTTTCTCTCTGAGTGGCCTTCTAGATCTTACTGGCACAGAACTTGTTTCGGCTAATGAGTGTGTTATATGATTTGTTCACAAATTCCTTTTAATTTTATTCAGGGGTCGATGAGCACATTTCACACCAAGTGGATTGATCTCTGGGACAAAGAACAGAAAGGCTGAATATTGGAATTAAATTTTTCTGTCTGTGTGTTCATTATTTTGGTGCCTCGTTTGATCACACCTTTCAATGTCTTGTGAATTACAATTTGCTCTGAGAGGTTTTAAGATTTTCCTTTCTGCTGTTTGAGCCAACCCGCTGCCCCTACTTGGCTTCAGCTGGACATAGCCATCATCTCGCTCTCTGAAAACTGGTACATTGTGTGGGCGTTGCAGAGGGATCATGCTGAAAGTGATGTAGCAACCTTGCTGTTCTGCCCTGCTGCTCTCTGTCCTCTCTGCCTGCTGAAAACGAGGACCAGTATTTGTTGGCTACCGGCTCAGTGTGTAAACTGGAGAAAAGCCCAGAAATAAGCTGAAAGTGTGAGGCAGGGAAAGAAAGATGAAAACAAGTCAGGTGAGGAAAAAGTGAGTAGGAGAGGTTGGAGACGGGTGATGGGGTGGATAACAGAGGTGATGATGGAGGAAGGACCATCTGCTGTTTGGATTTATTTTCATTGGGAAAGATTAAGGTTAATCCAAAACTCAGAATCAGTATTGATTTATTAATTATAATAACCTAGAGCAGAAGAAGATATCTAGAAAGTGGAAGTCGCTTTCCTTTCTGTTGTTAACATTTAATTAGTTACGATTAGATACACTGGAGCAAGGGCGTAGGAACGAGTCTGTCATTGGGGGGGACGCATATCGGAAACCTGACAGATCAGTAAATAG